>NC_048314.1:21504141-21561273 GCF_013100865.1 Trachemys scripta elegans
AGGAGGGGATCTGCCGGGGGGGGGGAGAGTTCCTCAGGGCGGGGGGGGGACTGCTGCAGGGCTCCCCACCCCAGCTCAACTCTGCTACGCCCCCTCCCCAAGCACGCCGCCCCCGCCAGCAATGACAATAATTGCATGGAACGGCCGCTGCGCTGGGAGAGGGAGTCTGAGTCGCACGTGTCAGTGTGCCGCTGGCAGCCCAGCCCAGGAACGCTGTAAAAAAAAAAAAAATTGGGGGCACCTCTTTTTGGCGCCCCCAAATCTTGGCACCTTAGGCAACTGCCTAGTTTGCCTTAATGGTAGCACTGGCCCTGGCCTGCACTCACCGCATGGTAAGTAGAGCAACCCGGCCCCAGCCTGCTCTGCTCCCCTGGCTCCCAGCCACACTGCTGGTGAGTGCTGGGGGGCAGTTCCTCCCTGCCCCCCAAGGCTGGGAGCCAGGGGAGCAGAGCGGAGCGGGCTGGGGCCGTTTTCCCCAGCCCTCTCCCCACAGAGGCCTGGGGCCAGCCTCCCCCCCCACAGGGGCCTGAGCCCCCCCCACAGTCCCTCCATGGGGGGGCTGCAAAGAGTACCAAAATGGTTAGGGACAGCCCTGCTGCTTCCTACTCTGATTTGCTGCTCACGTCTCCATTCAAGGCACAGTCTTAGAAAAGATGGAGGAGGAAAGGTTTGGGGGTTTTTTTGCAGGAAAAGGAAAAGCAAAAGGAGTCAGTGGGACAAGCCACTGCACAGACTCCATGCGAGCAGGACTTGGATTCCAGAGAACGTCCTCCTGCTTCACCCCTGCTTCCTGAAAGGTCATGTTGGCAAGCTTATGTTATTTACACCACATCATGCAATCTCAGATTTCCTGACTGGAAGAGTACGTTAGTCAGGCTTTTTGTTAGCACGCTGCTAGATCACTTTGTCTACTCTCACCGCACCACTAGGTTTGGGTGCGCTTCTCCATTTGTACCTGTTCAGCTGGTACCTGTTCCAGCATACATTATTTATTTAATTTTTCTATTGCACCAGAGGCTACAATCAGGACCATTGTGTAAAGTGCTGTACAAACACACATGAAGATGTGAACCCCGCCCAAAAGAGCTTACCATCTTGTACCTCTTCTACTAGTACAAATCTGTACCTGTTCTGTTTGCAGAGTACTGTTTATATACTGGTACCTGTTCTATTGAGATAAGAACCCACCCTGAAAAATAATCCTAACAGGTGTATTAGTAAATTAACTGGTTTCCCAGTGCCCTCTAGCAACATTGTCAGGCACTCAAAATCCTAGTGCACCTATCTCAAGGGAACTTAAGCTATAAACATTTTAAAGCACCTATTTCTAGAATTTAACTGCTTGTTCTTTGACCTGATTCATTCAGATGTTGAAGGTGTGCCTAGTAATGGTATTAAGTAATAGCAGTCACCTTAGGGGTTATGGGTATTCTGCATCCAGCTAGAGGAGGCAACAGGTTGGCTAGTATCTGTACAAACATTAAAGTCCCAGGGACACACCTTACCTAGGTAAATAACTTAGGAGACTAGCACAACGCTAGGCTGAGGGGAAAGAAAGCTCTAGCATTTGGCTGTCTTCCACAGGGACTAATCTGCCTAATTGCAGTTCTACCAGCTTCTCTTAGGGGGATTCGTTGTAGCGGATGTCACAAGGTTATGCTAGAAGGGCTTTGTGGAGCAATATGGGAACTCAAAACATCACATCAATCCATAGCTAGTCAATATCACACCATGGAGAGTGAATGGTAGCTTGCTATGGTATTGTATATAATTCTGTCTAGACACAGTTCTCTCCATTTGGAACTGCACTGAGATGCATCCAGTTAAATGTGTGTGAAGGATATTCAGAGTAGGAGTCAGTGACCCTGACAGAACTCTGAGAAGTGATGGGGTGGGAGAAGAACTTGCGTCTGTGGATTCTCAAGAAAACTGGTTCCTTCCTACCTAGCTGGAAAGACAACCACCCCTCCTGCCCCAGTCTATAGGACAATCTGGGTTTTTGATCCCCTCCTCCCCCAGGAGGAGCCTGGAGAATCCCAATTGATTTCCGGCATGGAAGTTTCTATTCTGTGCACAGCCATCACTGGAGAGAGACTTGCTTGTCTGTATTAGGAGCTAGTCAGTGGGAAATCATCCAGCAACATTTAAACAGATGGGCTTAGTAAACATTTCCACACAAAAAGATAGCTACAATTCAAAACAAAATATATATAAAATGCAGAAGGAAGTGAATCATCCAAAAGAAGCAAGATCTTTCAGTTTGGACAGAGCCCCAAATACTAGCTGAAATCAAAATCATTAGGGCTTTGCTCTCTCTCGCTTTCTAATCTGAGTAACACTTTGGTTCCTCAACACCAAAAGTCTGAATCATGTTAAAAACAAACAAACAAACCCTCCCGAGCTATCTGTGTAATCACCATAAAGAGAACTTTACACACCTTAATATGAAGAGGAACTAGGTAGTATACTGTCTATGTACTAATTCTAGTGACTGGCTGGCAGAGATGATTAGCTAGCTGGTAAGGGACTACTTCTTTAGCTCAGGTTGTGATGGACTCTCTTTTTGCAACTAAACAAGGGTTCCAGTCCTGGCTCCTCAAATGCGTATGATGAATGCGGTAGTTGTGTCTAGGTTTGTTATATCAGGGGAGAGAATTGATAGAATATACTCATATAGTCCTTTGTATTTTCAGAGCAGCATGAAAACATTAACTTTATAAATCACCACAACAGCTCTATGATATTTGATTGTCCAAACTGTTTACATCTTGCATTTCATTCAAATAATATAAAGGCTGAAAAATAAATGAGAATGTAACTATCTTTCAATAATGTCGGCTGCTGGTAACAAAATTTTTCAAATGTAAACCTGATTTAAAAGGATACGTTCTAACAAAGCCAAGGTTTTGGTGTAAGTAATATGACAGAGATAAACACTAGATTTGTCATATATGTCAGCATGTATTGTTAGTAAAACACACCCAGTTACTGTCACAGGAACTCAACAGCCCGCAGAGCATTTAGTTTTTGTATCTCATTGTAGGATTATGATTTTGCCCTGTTAGCCAGCTACAATCTGGGGATATGAAGTGGAAAGATAAAATTGGTTTACATGCAGTGGATTGGAATCCACTAATCCTCTTTCTGAAAGACCAGGCTATTTAATACCATGTCTATGCTACAAAAATAATCAGGTCTAAAAATGTTGCCCATCTGTATTGCAAGAGTGTTATTACTAGTGTGGACAGAAAAAACTCCAAACATGTTAAGGAACACAATTTTCATCAACTTATGTCAGCAAGTTACTGTCATTTCTTCAGGGACTAAAACATGTTTTTCCTTTCCACTGAGGGTGAGAAAACTATACTATCCCATGTTTGGAACACAACCCTGGATCTCATTTGTGATTGAGCTGACTTTGTAGGTTAGAAGGGTTGGAAAAGAGCAGAGTCACCTTTGACTTTTCATTGGTGGAAGATTCTTCAGCTCTTTCTAAAAGCACATCCGACCTCTTTTAAAGTTCGGAGCATGGTTGTTCAGCAAGGTCCCCGGCTGTGAACTGGGATAAAAAACTCAGAATGTGGGCTGAATGGGGAATGGCAGGAACATCAGAGGTGACCATTGTCCCAACCATTGCAGTGAGTGGGAAAATGTGCTGACAGATGAGCACTGTTTGCACTGTGGAGCCAGTAAAACCACATTCCCTTGATGGAGAGGCGGTAATTTAGCCTCTTCCCCACAAAGGCCTGAAAATGTTTACTTTCAACTTTGTTTCAGGAGCGATGAGCCACCTGTTATAAGGATTAACAAAAAGCTAACCTGCAGCATCTGGTTTACAACAAAAGTTGTTTGTATTACATTTTAATCATAGAGGCCACAGCTGAGATCAGGGTCTCCATTGTGTGAGGCACTGTACAAAAAACAGTCAGAAAAATCCCTGCTCCAAATTGCTTACCAACGAAACAGAGGGAAAAAAAGAGGCACAAAGAACTAAATTGACTCACCTGAGGTCAGAGGCAAGCCAGGCATAAAACCCAGATTATCTGAGGCACAGCCCATATTCTGTTCAGTGGACTACGCTGCCTCTCTAGTTACACTGACTACACTCTACAGCTCTTCCAGAATAACTCCATGTGGAGACAAACCCTGAAAAGCAACTGGGTAAATCCTGGCTCACTTTTTAAACACTGCTTTTGAGGAAGGAAGGCACTGCAGCAAAAGCAGGGACGATGAACTGAAGGGATCGCTTGTGCTTGTGTGCCCTTGGGATAATTGCTTGAGAAATGTTTGATTGATAGGCAGTCTGTCCGTTTTGCTTATATTTAGAACAGTGGTTCTCAACCTAATTACCATTGTGGGCCGCATATGCGTCTCTCTCTCTGTTATGTGGGCCGCATCATATATATATGCCTTGCCTGTATAGCCCTGAGGATGTCACATGGACCACAGTTGTGTGCCAATTGGGCTGCAAGTGGCCTGCAGGTTGAGAACCACTGATTTAGATGAATAAACCAAAAACTAAATGCAAGCACCAAGCACTTATATAGTGGTTGTTTTAATTCTTACCACCTGCTCCGATCAACACCCAGCCCTCCACTACAAGAAACTTATTTTGGGTTTTGAACATATATAGGTTTGAGCTTTATTAAGTTAATAGATTGTATATGTTCAGTGCTGCTTTAGGTATTGTAAAGGTCTTTAAGAGGAGGGAAGCAGAACATTGGATGGGGGATGGTTTGGGGCACCGGTGCTAGCAGAAGAGGTAGTAACCGATTAGCGAGGTCGTGGCCTTCACCTTGAGTGTCTGCTGCTGGCACTATGGCAGCTTAAGGGCACAATAGGGACCATGCCCTAGTGCTCAGAGCTGGTCTTCTACTGGCATACGACAAAGTTACAGCTAAATGTTTTTAATCACAAATAGATCTTCTACAAACGTAACAATTGCTTATACTTCTCTCCCCCTTGATTGGCCGATAGCAGTGGTTTGTTGTCAGAGCTCACAAGTCTGAGCAACTTGCATCCATCAGCTGTGTGTTTTATGCTACAGTTACTGTGAAGAGCCCTATTTTGGGCCTCTGCAGATTGCATTTCATCTCACTCCAGCTATGGTTTCCAGTTCTTTTTGCTTAGGAATCATTTTATTGGTTCATTGATTTGGTCAGGAGGTTCGTGAATTGAACAAGAATGTCTGTGTTGCTGGGGGGTGTACAGCTTTGCCAGCTCTACCATGCCAGGAAAGCAAGTAGTCGCCTGAGGCTGCAAAACATTGCTCCTGTTTGTGTTGTTTGACTGGTGGGATGAACATGTGCCAGTTTCCCCCTAGCGGATGCTGTGTAGAACCTTGGCACATGTGTCCTCCTCCTCTATCAACATCTCAGGCGCTTTTGTTTTTTTGCTGTTGCCACCTAATCTAAGAGTAGTTTATAACATGGCAAGATTGTTGGCTTTTAACATGGAGAATTGTATCTCACTGGGTACATATGTCTTCCTCTAAGACGTGAGCTATTCTCAGCCTGTTGGCAATGTTCATATCTAGGTCAGTTGTGCATAATCTGTCTGCAGTGCAAAATCATCATGAGCTACTAAACCAAAGACAGATTCTTGTTTACATACTTACCATAGCGGGAAGCATGTAAAAAAAAAAAAAGTTTGGTTCTTGTAGAATAAATAACCAGGTCTTCTGTCCTTTGGAGAAGATGCTCTGGATAGATTCCAGTAAGATGTGTTTACACCTGTAATCAGGGACAAAATCTTAAATGGATGTGTGTTCACGTGCACTTTGGGAATGAAGAATACCTGTTCAGCAGGTGTGTGGTCTAGGATCTTTGAGTGAACACAGATCCAAAGCTATTTTTCCTTTCTTAAACATATTGACAAGTGTGTGCTTCATGTGTAAAGATGAGGTAGGATTCGATATTCGCAACCAAAGCAATCACTGATCACATAAGCGATTGATGAGGCACTAGTGCCTGCTCGAAAGCTGGAATTCAGCAAGTAATGCGAAGGAAGGGAAAGTAGTTCTTGAGGTCGACGTACAGGTCTTTGAGATCAAGTCAGGAGGTCCAGCCTCTCTTCCTGGTTCTACCACACACTCCCTTTGTGACCTAGGGCAAGTCTCTTGGGCCAAAAGTGGCCACTGATTGTCAGAACCTCAGCTTTTGAGATGCATTTTCAGAGGTGCTGGGGAGCCCTGCCCTCAACACTCATTTTAGTGACACTCCTTCAGTAACATGGGCTCTGTGTCAGAGCCCTTCTCTTAGCTGACTGAACTTCTGGTCCTGTGGGAAATCATCTGCATTCAGATAAAAGGCAGCATTAAAGTTTCAGTCTGGGCACAGGATCAGCTCACAAGTGATCGTGTTTAGAAAGTATCATGGAGAGTCTAAAAAAATTGCTGAACAGAGACCCTGCCAAGTGGGGAGTCTCTTTGAATTTGGAAGACAGTATGGAAAACAATGGGTCTGATTCTCCATGGACTTGCATGTTGTGTCACCATTTACACCATGCCATGGTAGGGTAAACATCACAATTCTGACTTGGGAGCTTCATACTCACTCCCTTTGCATACGTGCAAGTGACCACACAAGATGCAAAGTAGTGGACAATGAGGACCTCCCTCTCTCTCCACTCTCCTAAAAGTTATAGGCTAAATGCAGATCGATAACACCTGTTTACCTCAAGCCTCTACTTTGGCGAGATCCAGTCTTGCACAAAAAATGTTCCTTCCTTCTCTGAAGGAACAGCCAGCTCTCCTCTGACAGATTGCACAATGCCTCAGCCACTATTGTTGGGATAGGCAAGAACACTAAAGCAGGTTGCAGCCTCTTCTCATTGCTCATCTTATACTAAGGAGATTTGACGTTCCCGTTTCAGTGTAATTGCACCAGGCAGGTCACACCTATTGGCCTGTGGGCAACATACCATGTCATGCCTTTTGGGTATCGCTTAGTGACTTTTTATGCAAGAACTAGAACACCTAGTCAGCATTTTAGCACTATTTGCATTTGAATACAATTTAGGATTTGTTTGCTCAAATAGAAAGCAGCTGGCTTTCCGAGATCCATAGTGGTGTGTGTACTGTGCATTTAAGAGCACGACTGAACTCCTACTTATTGTGTTCACTAGGGTAGGGCTTTGTGGTTGACTCAGATTCTCAGCTGGGTGTGACTGTCTCATCCTAGATGTGGTCCTAGAATGTTCACAGAGAGTCTCGTTCTTTTCTCCCATGCCAGTTTGACCCTGGTGTAATTCCAGTGGAGATGCTCCTAATTTACAACAGTGCAAGTGGGAAGAGAATCAGGCTTTTAAGTTGAGATTTTAAACGTTAGCACTTCCTCCTGAAACCTTGTGTTCAATCGGTGGGTCTTAGTTAAGTGACTAAAAGCTAGAAGCAAAAAACTTGTAGTTGTAGGAAATATCAGAATAGCTGGAATTGTTAATCATGAGGCAAAGACCATAAGAATGGCCATACTGGTCAGACCAAAGGCCCATCTAGCCCAGTATCCTGTCTGTCGACAGTGGCCAATGCCAGGTGCTTCAGAGGGAATGAACAGAACAGGTAATCAAATGATCCATCCCCCATTCCCAGCTTCTGACAAACGGAGGCTAGGGACGCCATCCCTGCCCATCCTGGCTAATAGCCATTGATGAACCTATCCTCCATGAAATTATCTAGTTCTTTTTTTAACCCTGTTATAGTCTTGGCCTTCACAACATCCTCTGGCAAGGAGTTCCACAGGTTGACTGTGCCCAGAATATTCATATAATAATTTGGCCTGTTTCACATGGCTATTCTCATTTGTTAAAAGGATTCCACAGGAATGTTAATCTGTGAATGCAAAAAACAACTTTGCCCATGACAAAGATATTGCTATACTTTGGGGGGAAGGAAATTTTAACTTGTTCTCTACAGGATTTAGTTTTTAAAGTTGAGGGGAGAGCAGTTAAGGAAACTGTCGACTTGAACATTGGGAGCTTCTGATAAAGCCGCCTTTAGTCAGTGTCCTGAATTTTGTTTTCAATGTACATTTGTACCGTTCATTTTACATATCTCGCTAGCGTGTTGGTTTTCATTGGTATGAATTTTTTCAAATGTGAAAAAAGCTTTGGGCTGTGTGCGCTAAAGGAAGAAAGTAGTATTGTACTTACCCACCTTTCTGGGTGGGTGCAGCAGTTAACTACTGCTAGCATGCATAAGCAGCAGCCAGTATAGGAACACCATTAGCAATGCTGTTCCTCAGACAGTGAGGGACAAATCTAAAATAGATTATGGGGTCACTGTGGTTGTCCTAAAGATGCTTTCTTTACAAGCTTCTCAGCGTGGGGATTGTTTTTAGTTGCGTGTGTATGCATTTAGTGCTGCCTGGAGACCAAAGACTGATCTAATCTACTGTTTTAGATATTTTTCAATGCCTGTCACCTTGGTGATAAAGCTGAAATAGACCATGCAGCCTTTTCAGTGGCTGACTTAAGACTGTGCCAAATGTGCATATAACATGAGTGACTAAGAGCTAAAAAAAAAAAAATAGACAAATATTTGACCGTTTCCAGGGTGCAGTGTCAGACATTAATATTGTACTGAATTGCTCTCTTCCACTATACTGTCTTGTGCAGGGTGACCAGATGTCCCAATTTTATAGGGACAGTCCCACTATTTGGGACATTTTCTTCTATAGGCGCCTATTACCCCCACCCCATTCTGATTTTTCACATTGGCTGTCTGGTCACCCTAGACTTGTGGGATGTCATAGGGTTTCTTTAAAGCTGCAGAGACGCTTTGGTGATTCCACAAATTCCCTCAGTTTGTGCAAATTCATCAAGGCTTTTCACCAATCACAGATGGAGAACAGATATGTGAGAATTTTTAGCATCTCAGGGATTACTACTCTCTGTATCAAGTCTTGAACCTACCTAGAGACTGGATTATGGAAAATAAGCCAGGCTAGATGTCTATCAAAATGCTTGCCACAGGGTTTCCTCTTATGCCTTCCAAACTAACTTGTCAGTTGCAGCTGGAAGTACTGAGCTAGCCTGCTGGTGCTTTTTGTTCTTGATGCCTTTTATCTAAATAACTATTTATAGCCATGCAAAGCAGCATTAGTTGGTAGACAGTAAGTCTGTGAAGCCAGCCAGGGGTTATTCCCAATAATGGTGCCACGCAACATTGCCCTCCTGTCTTTCTAGAGGAACAATACTCTTGTAAAGCATGTATGTAAACCTGTAAGCGGAGTAGAAACCAGTGTGCAAAGTATGAACTTTTCAAGTAACAAGGCAAAAATCAGAATGCAGCAGAGGTATTACTACAAGCAAGGGTTACTAGTAGGAAGTTAGGGAATGTAAAATATAGGATCCAAGTGTCCATGGAACAGCAGGCTCTATAGACATTTTATTAAAAGAAAACACATTGCTGGTCAGAAGTAATTATACCTGTGACACTGATGGCTTTTCAAGAGCTTTTCTGGTCCCTTTGGATAAAATGGATCAGCCAGATTGTAAAAGCATTTACTAAGCCAAAAGGGAAAAAAAATTATATAAAGAAATAAAACTTCCAGAGTCTTAGCAAAACCATTCATGCACACATGTAATTAAGGCTTCTCCTCCTCCTCCCCCCCCCATGGGTGGGACATGTATAGGGCAGACAAGAACATTGCAGTTATTACATCTGTGTAACTAGTTTGAAAAAAAAAATCCTCTTTTAAGGAAACATTCTATGAGCATTTGTCATGCAGGACTTTCAGACAAGTATGTTTGTTGGTGCAAGTCACCTTTTTATTCTTGAACCCAGTGTTATTACTGTAATAATTCGCAGTGCCAGTTACCGTTATTATTTGAACCAGGTAGTTAATTGTATTCTTCACAATGCAAAGTGTTAAGTGATGAAAGAAAAATGTAATGCATGGCTAACTCATGGTGAGAGCTCTGTAACATGTTCTAGCCAAGCTCAAGTCATTGTGGTTTCAGCTTTCATTACAAACTCAGACCAGGTTCCTCAAAAGGTTTCTAGCAAACCTGGTATCAACTTATGGGCTTGTGTTAACACCAGGCTGATCTCACTGTTTCCTTGTTTCATTGCAAAACCAGGAGGAAGTCAGGGGGGTTGGCTGAATTTTGAGTCGGTTTTAGTGTTTGTTCTAACATGCAACTTGGGGAAGAATTTTCTGAACTGAAAAACCTTATTTTAGTACAGGTCTACTTGTCCTGGCCACTGACCCATTGCTTCCCATCAGATGGGCTGCATGCTGGGAAGTCCCCACTTCTGGTGGAAAAGGATTAATACTCAGAGCCCATACCAGTTATGATAGATGGATTCAGGATATGTGGCAGAGAGAAAATGCAGTGACTGAATGGTAAATGGGAAACAGAGCGGCTCTCTAAGAGACGTTCCAATGCACGGACATGGGAAGTGTCACCCTGAGGGTGCACAGTGCCCCAAAGGGGGTGAAGAGGAGATGGGACCATGACTCTGCCTCCCCTGTACACAAGCTGCATGGAAGGGTTTGTGTTGCACTCCAGAAAGAAATACGTGCACCCAGGAGCTCCCTGAGACAGAGCAGCCCTTAAGGCTTCCCTTGGTGTGTGCATCTCTGCACTGCGCCCAACCAGGGCTGTGCAAACATGGCCCTGGGAATCTGCTGGCGCTGTAATGCAGGGGAGAGAGAGAGAGAACTGGCTGACTGCAAAGACAGGCATGGGCCTTCAGGATGCAATGTGAGCTGGTTCCTAAGGGAAGTTACTGCAGCAGGAATGCTGGTTGTACGCCTACTGGAATAAGGCTTGCTAGTCACTACTGTAGGGGTTAAATCTCTAGCCTGCTGCCTGCCTCCCTCCCCACTTGTGCAAATCCCAGCCTGGACAGTCTGCCCCAGGGAGGGTCTTCTTCTGTTAGAAGCAGTCAGGCGTCTCCTGAAGTTTAGGGTAAAGAGACGCCACAGACCCAGATTAAGTGCACAGAGAGCACAAGAGTGCAGATATGACAGTGTAATTCACTTCTGTGCAGGCTGCACATTCCCTGCAATTCAGCTTTCTTCCAGCAGTGAGTGAGGCCTCCTTTATCGGCTCGATTTAGCCAGCTATGATTTCTTGTGGTCCCACTTTGGCTAGGGGAGTTCAGTCTGCATTTGTCTACATTAGAGCCAGACAGTGGCCTTGTTTGCATTGCTTATAGCACAGCTTTGTCTAACAAAACAACCCCCCCCAAACCCTCAGTTTCCTCGTTATTGTAACTAGAATTCCTTGCACTGCAGAAGCTAAGGGCTTATGGGCACAGTGTGCTGGATTCTTTGGGATATTAAAGGAGAAGCTGGCTGCTTAGCAATGGGTTAATTTCTCTTTTTAAAATGCAAAGCAGTCAGTTTAGCTAGCCTGCAGCCTTCCTTCTGCCTGCAGGGCAGACTGTACATGGGGCCCAGGTTTGAAAGAGAGGACTCTCCAGTTAAAGAAGCAGGCAGCATAAAGCAAAAAGAACAGCATATTGTAGCTGATCTTGTACAGACTGGACAGCATGCCTGATGCCGACCAAAAAAGAGGTTTCAGATTTACTTACTTCCAAGCTATTCACTGCAAATGTGTAGGTGCCAATATTTCTGATATCAACCAATTAGTGTCATGGAAGGGAAGTAACTTATTGCTAATGAGACACAGCAATAAAGCTCAGATGGAAATAAATTAAGTGGCTGGTTAGCCCAGTTACTTTTCAGATTTACATAAAGCTTGCTAGGACCAGTACAGAGTAGTGTTTTCAAACTCTAGAAATAGTTAAAACCTAAGTAAAGGATAAAAAAAAAAGAAAAGAAAAGAAAAAAACCACACATACACACCACACACTTGACTTTTCTTTAAGTTGTTTGTACTTTTGTTTTAAATATTGTGGGCTGGCCTGTGCTGCCCTCAGCTGGTGAGCTTTTACGGAGATGGGTAGTCCTACTGACTTGCCACAGCAGAAATGGTGTGGTAATTTACTCTGTTTCCAGCTGCTTGGAGTAACCAACCATGAATGGTTATCAGAGAGTTGGGTCTCCCCTTTCTTAAGGGGATGCACCGAAACAATGAATCGCTGTGTATTATATGAAGAGGGCACTGTAGCACCTGGCAGAGCAGTTATGTGTTGTCCAGATGCACTAAAGAAATGCAATCTGTACTGGAACTGAAATTTCATTTCAATGCTCTTTTAAAAAAACAAACAAACTTTTTTTTAAAAAGCCCTTACAGTCCGAGAAGTGTAAAGAACTAAGCAGCAGACATTTTAGAGGTTGAGAGATATGGTGGGGATGTGGGTGTTCGCTAGTCCAATTTAACTGAACACCTAAAAATCCTGCCTTCCTCAAATGCATGTTTCTCTCTCTCATCAAAAATGTCTAACAATGGTAGGTGCCCACTGGAATAGTAACGTAAACTGTTGCACAAAGCATTTTAACTCTAAAGGAGTGTTGGTTTCTCTCTCTCGTTTATTGTTTAAGAAACAACTGGCTGTTTTCCTACCTGTTTGGGAAAACTAATTTTGACACCGATATCACCACTTCCAACTTTGTTTACTCAGCCCCCACACCCTTTCTCTCAGCTAAATCTATACACCAACAAACAGATGTGCTCTCCTTCCATGTTTTACACTTTTTACCAATAATGTAATTTATAAGCAGATGTGGAACAGTAATTTTCCACCTCTGTCCCCTCCCTCACCATGCATTATCCGTAAATAAAGGCAGCGAAAAGCCTTAATCTTTATGGAATGGCTGAGATGTAGAAGTACCGTTCTTCTAGTCTTACTGCTTTCATAGCTTCAGCTGTTCTGAGGAAAGACCTGTGCACAAATGTTTGTTTCTTCATAAACCTGACTATTTGGCTCTTTGAATAGCCAGTCCCCTTATTCCAGTGTAATTATTAAACTGGAATCTCACTTCAGTGAATTTTAATTTGGAAACGGTTAGAATATTTTTATTCTTTTGCACATATTGTGCTCTGCAGTGCTCGGGCAATACCACCAATCAGTTGATGTTTTGGTAGAATTTGTGCATTCCTTAAGCTGTGGTGAGCCTGCTGGAATGTTTGTGGTCGAATGTAAATCAGAAACTTGAGTCTAGCGGAAAACTCTCTTGTTTCATGCATTGGCTGCAGCATTTTCCCCTTTCACACTAAGCACCGGATGATCCTCCAGTGCCTGTTGCCACCTTTTAAAAGGAGGTTTTGGATAGCAGCAGTAGGAGTTGTAGGTGGTGTTTGTGGTGAGGTGGTAGGGAGGTGTTTGAGTTAGAGGTGCTGGGATAGGTCAGATTAGAGTAATCGGAAAGTTGATTCCCCGTAATTGACGTTGCAATGGGATACAGCAGGGAAAGTGAGCAGATGTGAGTCTGAACTACGCGTGCCCAGAGATCATGTCATGGACCTGGGCAGGGATAGCTCCTCTGTCCATTTTGTTTTTATTTGCGTAATTGAAGCATTTAAGAGCTCTGGTGAGACTGTGCCTGGAATGTCACATTCAGCTCCAGATACATTGCCAGAAACAGAGACAAGTTAGAAAGAATTCAGAGAAGAGTAACAAAAATGAGTAAGATGCAGAAAGATCAGATTTATGGGGGTCAGTATGAGAGCATCCTCAATGGAGGATAGATCCACCAATTGCTATTAGCCAGGAATGCACTCCCATGCTCTGGGTGTCCCTAAACCTCTGTCAGAAGCTGGGAGTGGACCAAATGCGGTTGGATCACCTGATAAATTGCCCTGTTCTGTTCATTCCCTCTGAAACACCTGGCACCGGCCACTGTCGGAAGGCAGGATACTGGGCTAGATGAACCATTGATCTGACCCAGTATGGCCGTTCTTATGTAGCTTGGCTGCATGACAGCTGAGTGTGAAGCATGCCAATCTGCAAATATCTGAAAGGCTTAAATGCCCAGAGAGAGAGAGAATTATTTAGGGAGGTAAAAAGCAGGTATCATTAGGAGTAGTGGGATGGACTTAAAAGGAACTTTTCAGTTGGATACGAGGGGAAAAAAAACAGTTGGATACGAGGGGGGGGGAGGGATAGCTCAGTGGTTTGAGCATTGGCCTGCTAAACCCAGGGTTGTGAGTTCAATCCTTGAGGGGACCACTTGGGAATCTGGGGCAAAATCAGTACTTGGTCCTGCTAGTGAAGGCAGGGGGCTGGACTCAATGACCTTTCAAGGTCCCTTCCAGTTCTAGGAGATGGGATATCTCCATTATTATTATTAATTATTATAAAAACAAAAAACACCACACACTTTACTCTGTGGAATAGTCTCTGGAGAGAAGTGGCGGGAGCTGCATCCCATAAGAGTCAGCCAATGAGCTAACAAATGTTCATTACCTCAACTTCTAGGATAGGTCACATTTTTTACCAGAAGGGATAGTAACATTGTAACCGGAGTCCTGTATTTCCAGTCCAGTCGCTAGTGCACAGACACCCACCTCATTCAATGCCCCACTGCAACTGGCGCATGGTTCCTAGCCACTAGGAGCGGCCAAGAATTAAGTGGGCCCAGGAGGCTGAATGCCCCTTCCCTGGAGGGAGTCTGTTCAGAAGAGAATTGGGGCATGCTGGCAAGGGCAGTGTCAGGGGGTGGGGCAGAAAGGAGCCTAACCTGCATCACTTTGGTGCTTAGCGGAAGCCCTCGGTATCCAGGGCAGACAGCCTACCTTTCAGCAGCAAACACATACCGTAGAGGAGTGGCCTCACCACTAGTGTCCCCCATCTCACGGCTGGGTGTAGCGTAGCAGTTCTTTCCTCTCTAGTGCCCCAGGCAATGGCCGCTGCAGTGGTCTGCCTCTTCTTGCAACTCAGCCAGGTCACGTTTTAGTTCCACTCCTCCTGGAGTAACAGCAAGTCCAACACAAATCCCGTGTCCTCACATCAGGGCCTCAGACCCACAGTCCATACATGAGGGCTTTAAAGCATCCTTATCCCTTTATGTCAGGGGCTTCCCAGTGGTGGAAGGAGGAACCCACTCCCACCCTGCACAGTGGGTTGCAATCCAGGGACCCTGGAAGCAGCCACTCTCTGCTCTATCAGACACCTTGCCTCGGCCTCCCTGGACCCCATCCTACCATGAGCCTTTCTTCAGGCCCTTTCCCGGGCTATTTGTACTGAGCAGGGCTTTTCCCCAGAGGTCTGCTTTCTGGGCTTGTATCAGCATCAGCTATGGGAGCTTGCTCCAGTCCTGTGCCTTCAGGTATCTTCCCCATGCAGGCTTTTTCCTTACCCTGCAGGAGTGTTTCCCACAGCTCTTACCTGTCTCTAATTCCCAGAGAACACCTGCACAGTTCTTCCCTTACAACCCCTTCTGTGCCAGATCTTCTGTCTTTGTAGCTCCACCCAGCTCTCCAGCTGGGCTTCATCTTTCATTAGTCCTGGGGCACCCTCCAGGTTCAGCCAGTGGGTTAATTGGCCTTTTGGGCCCACATTAACCCTTCCACTACTTGTGCAGGGTGAACACCTTACCATAGTTCACTGAAAACTTCTTTTGAAAAAAGCAAACTCCAAACTGGAAGACTGATGTACCCTGCCACTGAGCAATCAGACAATTCAAGCTTCCTTGTAGATGTTACTTTCATTTTCTATATGTCTGGGGCACTGTGTGCTGTAATTAGTGAATGTATCCCCATAATTATCTCAGTAGGAAGGTACACATTTATAAGATGTTCTTGAATAGACCTGTCATGCTTACTGAGATGTTAATCACACAGCTGTCTTCCTTAATAAGCAGTTGTCTTCCACTGTTTGTTCAAAACACAGGGGCTTCTTTCCTTAAAAGCTTTTGTTTTTATCCCTGAGCAGCCAAGCCTCCTTCAGACAATCCCCCAGCACCGACACTGTGTATTCAATGCTCCTGTGGAGGAGCTTTCCTCCCCTTGAATGCCTTTTCTGTGTGTAAGATGTTGGGTTTGCTCTGCATTAGTTGTGAGGGTGACTTGGAGAGTTATTCTAGTATTTTCTTCACACCACTTCTTTGTCAGGCTTTCCACTTGTGACATCTTCTTCTCTATAATCTATGTATTGACTTCTGCCACATGTCAGCAACAAGCTTTGAGCCCTTCACACCAAAGCTCAGTTTTCTGCCATTCCAGTTAAAAGGGTAACTACATTTGCTGACAGCAGTAGTAGGCTGGACCAGCCACATGAATATTACATGTACTCCTCACCTTATGTCCTAAGAGCACCATAATTTATTATTTGCTCACTATGTTGGTCACATTATTTTTGTTTCATTCTCCTTTCCTTTGTCTACCTTCATGCTTTGCACTTGTCTAATTGATATTGTTAGCTCTGCAGGGCAGGGGCTGGGGATAACATTTTCAAACCCACCTAAGTGACTTAGGAGTCTCAGTCTATGGGATGTAGGACCCTATGTCACTTTTGAAAATGGGATGTAGGTTCCTGAATTACTTAGGCACTTTGCCCTTGGTCTTTTTCCCTCTGTCTCAGTGGAGTTGCATGCAAAGTTCTGGCACTGTATAAATATTTATGAATAAATACTTGAAACTCTCTTTCCATCTGCAAGGGACTTGTCTCTCTTTCCAACATTGTTACTAATTTGTTTTTCAGTGTAGTCCTCTGGATTTGGGTGGACCACAGATGGAACAGCTGTAAGAGCCATTCACTGATGGCTTCCCAGCACGGCTCAACTTACCTTGGCCAACACTTATGATTCCAGCAAATGTTTGCTGCTTTTCAGACCCTTGATGCTCTGTGTGAGCTCCCTCCCCAGGGACGGGGAAAAACCCCGTTCAAGCCCAGCCAGATGAAGAAATTGTTTTTATTCTCGGTTAAAAATTGAGAACTTCCAAGGAAATTTTGTTTTGATACTTATTGTCAAAGGTCTGTTAACGGAGCAGGAGCTTGCCAAATGTCCAGACACAGAGCACCAGCTTGGAAACTATGGAACGAAAAACACAGTGTTCTAGCAAAACAGAGAGCGATCGAAAATGATTCTCATGAGGAGAGGAGAAAGCTTTCCTGTGTTGCGGGGTGTGTGTGTGTGTGTGTGTGTGTGTGTGTCCCTCATCTTGCTCCCATTGAGGTCAATGGAAATTTGGCCACTGACTTCAGTGGGGGTGGGAGGAGCAACAGAGACTTGTTTAAGTATCTTCCCAGAAAGTCGGGTAATGAATCTGAAGATTCCACTCAGTTCCGCTCTAGATACATGTAGCCTGCAATGTAAACACAGAGAGAGATTCATTTCCTCCCTACCAGTGTTCTCTGTCTGATCTCCTAGGGTAGACGTACCATCCCAGACTGTATAGCATGGTACAATAAACCTCTGCATGGGTTTTCAGCAGCGCTTGAACCCAGAACCTTCAGCACCACCTGTAGCGCTTGGAACTCTAGGAGTAACTCCATCATGTGGTAGTGATAGTAGGCTATTATATTCTAATGGACTAGCCACTTGAGGGCATATGACACACACACAGTTCTAATGTGGCCCAGCGGTGCAATCAGTGAGAAATCTTATTATAGGGCACTTATTGTTTTGTACACTACTTGGATGAAGCAGGCTCACTGCTCGCTTTTTTTACCTCATGGCAGGAGGCAGTAGGCCTGGTTCTCGAGTCTTTTGATGTCAGCTCTACATGGTTATCGTTTAACTCAATAAACCCAAAGACTGCTAGATGCATGTCACAGTTATCTTGCTAAATCCCTAAAAGCCTACGGTGTGAAATTGTTGAGCTAGCTCTTGCTCTCCCATCTTGTCTGGCAAGGGAAATCCTTTTGCCAGCAGACAAGTGGTCCTTCATTGTTGTACCTAGAACCCCTCTGCTTCACACCAATTTCATTGTAGCTGGTTTCAGAGTAGCAGCCTTGTTAGTTTGTATCTGCAAAAAGAACAGGAGGGTGCCACAAGTACTCCTGTTCTTATTGTCGCTTGTGTCGAGGCTGAAATCCATGTGCAAGAGACCCAAAGCATTTGCCAAATGTTGCTTCTTGCTTATCTCTATGTACAGGGAAATATGAACACAACATCCTCACCCTCCGATCACTCAGCCGGCTCCCTGTAGCACTCTCTGTCCTTTCCCACAGGTCACTGACGTTGGTATGAGAATCTTTTCCTCCACAGGCCTTGCCATCTGGAACAACCCTTTTGTTCCTTAGCACCTCATCAACTCTCCGTCTCTTTCCAATTCTCAGCTGATACATTTTTGTCTCCAGGGCTGATGCCTCTCTCTGTTATTGGCCTTTTGACCAAATATTTAGTTTATTTGTCCATTATTGCACCGCCTGCTGTAATGAATACCATATTGTCCTTTATTACTGTCTTTTGGGAGAGAGCCTCCATAAATGACTGCACAGATTAAATCTGTGTAGCCTCCAAGTGGACCGTGTGCATAGGCATGTTACGCCCTTATATTTCAGAGGGAGCTGGGTGTATTTCCTTGTGATAAAGCACCAGCTTATGCAGCACATCTTTATTGACAGGGAAACAAAGAAGGAGCTGGGGCTCCTCAGTCCCTCTTCTGTTGGAGGTGAAAGAGTGAAGAACCCTTTGCTGTTAAAAACGCTTCTTAAATTCCAGTGCAAACACCGCTAGAGTTGCATTCTGCTCACAGTTTTTTGTACAATGGCTCTGAGGTTAAGCTACGCAAGCTCTGTATCTGTCGCAGGGCTCGGCTATCTCGTTACAGCAGCTGTTCTTCTTTCAGCTGTGGTAAGTGACCAATCATGTAATTAAACACTGTAAAACTTTTCCTCTGCTAAGAAAATACTTACAGGGGTCGTGATCTCCTGCGTGGTTTTAAACTTTCGTAAAAGGCTTCCCTAACTAAGCCGTGCAGCCAGTGGAGTGGAAACTGTAAGAGGGCACTGTTTGAAATATCCATTTGATGACAGGGTTCAGTTTAGATATGGATTCAGCAGCTAACTTGCCGTATTGCTTTCTAGTCTGCAGCATTTTGTATTTCTGCCTTGTGAGCTGAGCATAAATTTTATTTTTGTCCATTAACTGCTGTGAACTTTCCTCTTTGTCGAAGTACTGGATGCGTATGATGTAATATTATTTCTTTCTTCTTCGCCTTTATTAGTTTATAGTACTCAGAGGCCTGCTAGTTCTGCCCTGGCAGAAGGACACAGGCCCTTCCTTTAATCTAAAATACATCAGGATTGGTTTATTTCTTTTTAATATTGCTATCCTGAATTCTTTCTAGCTGTAGTCATAGAACTTTATTGTCTCAAAAGAAGTGATAACACATTGTCAGTGCTTAATAAATAATAATAATATAGAGGCAGCAATGGCAAGTTCGAATTGCAAAGTTTGCTAGGGACAGGGTAGTTTGAAGGGAGTCAACAACCGTCAGGAGTAGTGATTTATTAGTGTAATTCCTAGAAGCCACACAAAAGCGTTGGAGTGAATAGTGCATCATAATATCATAGAAGCATAGACATTAGGGATGTAGAAGTCCTGTTAGGTCACCTATCTACCTCCCTGCCAATGTCAGATTGTCCTCTGTCATGGTTTTCCCAGCCTAGAAATGATGGGACTCCCAGCGTTTGCCTGTGAGAGACTAATAGATCACACATGTTATAGGGAAATATAAAAGTGATTTTGCAAACCACGTAAAATATATAGATGAATGGAAAATATATATATATATTCCCGGGAGCCTTCCAACTTATGGAACGTTTATGTAAAGGAATGGATAGAAAGGGAACTTCTGTGTCTTTTGCCTCCACCCTTCCATACAAAGAAGTGACTAATCAGCAGAGAAGAAAGAACTGCAAAGCTGCATGGATAGGGAGAAAGTAATCAGATAACAGGGAACAGAGGCAAAAAGAGGTTAGGAAGGAAGTCAGGAAATGGAGGTGGGTGGAAATGGAAAGTAATAAAGGTCAAGAAGGATTTTCCTTAGATGATTTCAGTGCGAGAGCCAATGGAAACTTCCCAATCCTTGTTTGGAACCGCAATAATTAGGAGTCCAGAAGAAGTCTTAGTTTAACAAGAGCTTCATTGTACTGCACAAGCCTAAGAGAATTCTCTGTTTCATTTCCCTCTCCCAGCCTGTCAGCATGGTGGAACACGCTGAATTTCTGAAGGCTGGAAAGGAGCCGGGCCTACAGATCTGGCGGATTGAGAAATTTGATTTGGTACCTGTGCCAAAAAACCTGTATGGAGACTTCTTCACTGGAGATGCTTATCTGGTTCTGAACACCGTCAAACAGCGGAGTGGGAACCTGCAGTATGATCTGCATTTCTGGTTAGGTAAGGTCCGAGTGGCTTGTCTCTGTCTTAATGGAAACTGGCAGTTCTTCCAACTCCTGGAGCTAAACCCGGGAAGGTGAAAGTTCTTGCACTGTGTTCCTCTCACTGGTCCAGGACTCTTGGGTAAACCTGTCCTGCCACAAGGGAAAAGAAGGCAAAAGTGGCACTGTTAAGGTCATGTAATTTTATATTCCCATAGCACCTCTCATCCCAAAGTGTTTCACACTTTCTCTGAACACTGCACTACTGACATGCAGCCACCTCTGGGGTGGAGGGCAGCAACTAATCATTGCCCTGCACAACGAACCTTTACACTTTTGTAAAGTGCCATGGGGTCTTTAATGCCCACATGGAGCAGACGGGACCTTAGTTGAGCTCTCATACAAAACACGCAGCTCTGCGGTGCGGTAAAGTGGAGTAGGCTGCTAATGATCAATGGGGTTCTATACTAGTTCAGTGCGTTGTCATATCTATGTTGTAGCAATGCCAAATCTCCTGAGAGAGGGATTCTCAAGGGTTCCTGACAGTCTGCAGAGCCAGGCTGCCAATGCACTAGTGCCCCCTAAAGGTCTGCTAGATTGCTTGACTTTTGGGCAGACTGAATGCATCTTCTTGCCAAGTCAGCTGGGCAGGCTGTCAGTGGTAGGAGCGCCTAGCTCTTATCCGGAGCTTTTCATCTGTAGATCTCAAAGTGCTTTACAAAGGAGGTCAGTGTTGCTATAGCTGTTTTACAGATGGAGAAACTGAGACGCAGTCCCTACCTGGCTGTAATCAAATACCTGTCAGTAGAGGTTTTCCAGGAAACTAGCCCTCCAAGGAATTGTTTGCCCAATGTGAAACAGCTGGATGAGACGGCAGAGGCCCTGCATTCACTCTGCGGTGTCTTCCTTTGATTTCTAGGGGATTTCTGTAGTCAGGATGAAAGCGGTGCAGCTGCCATATTCACTGTCCAGATGGACGATTATCTTCACGGGAAGGCTATCCAGCATCGGGAGGTGCAAGGGCACGAGTCTTCAACTTTCCTGGGATACTTCAAATCTGGCCTGAAGTACAAAGTATGTATTTGCTGGACATCCAGCCTAGCAGGTCTGAATCTGAGTAGAAAGGTTTCCCAGCCTGTCCACGTCACTGAGGAGAAGTAAGGATTGCCCTCTTGTCGATCACAGGGAATAAATTCCTCACCAGCTGTTTTCAATGACAGGGCACAGAACAGCAGCTCGTAGTAAGAGAGCCCGGGCTGGATTCAATGAGACAGAAATGAAAGCCCCAGGCAATTGGAGGGATTGGAGTTTTGTTTTCTTGGAAGAAGGGAGCTGCCCCAAGGTGTCTGCAGCTGATTTGGGAAATAGAAATCTGAGTTAATGGCAGATGCCTGCCCTTGTGCATTGATTGTGCCCTTCCCCATCGACTCAACTAGCTGTGGCCTTTCCAGTGTCTCTATTTCTATGCCCACCACATTTCCTCTGCTAGTTCTCTTGGCATTGATCCTGGGTAGCGTTACGGGAAGGTGGGGGAAAGCATTGGGGAATCATTCTTCCATAGTGGTGCAAAATGGTGGGATAGGAGGGGGTGGAATTAGATTGTCCAGACATAGTCATCCACATTAGCTATCCACTGGCACAAGCAAAGCAACATTACGCCAGGCTCTTCCACAGTTGGCTATTTTTTTCCTTGTCCGGGATTTTCCTACAATTTTTTTATTTGCTTATTCGTAATCCTAGCATTTTCCATTCCTTTCTCATTTTAATTTGGTTTCGCTTTTTGGGGAATGGCTGAAACCTACTGCCTAAATTGTCCAAGAATAGAATAGACGCTTCTGCCAGATACAGACCTTTAATCGGTGGATGTATCATTTTTGAAAGTGTTTTAAATCTCACCTTGGACAAATGCAGTGAAAAGGACAGGTAGCAAAAAAGTGAGTTTTCTCTTACTGCGTGTTGTATGGAGAGTGAAAGAATGTGTGAGAGGCAGTTGTCCAGAGACAGACTGCTCAAAGGGAGGCAGCTGTTGTAGTGGTTAGAGCAATAGGCTGGGTGGTCAGGAAGTGCGAGTACTTTTCCCAGCTCGGCGCTGATATGGTCTTTGTCACTTCCTCTTTTGAATTCACTTTGTTTTCTGTTCACTCTTTCTCTTAGCAGCCGTGAGAGTGAAAGATGGAGTCTGGGTAGCAGGGAGTAAGCGAAGGGGCATGTTACTCTAATACACCCAGTGCAATAAAAAGGCCAACATAGACCAGGCTTCCTCCACTTCCCGCTCACCCCGTTTATATTCATATTCAGAGGCTTGCTCTATGCAGCTTGGGTGTGTCCCAGGATCCCTTGCATCTGTTTCCCTGGGTATGCTGGAGAAGTTGCTCCGGGGATTGATGTAGTGATCTGTACAGACAGAGACTGGGAACTAGCTTGCCCTCTGAGCCAGCTGCGGGTGACTCCTTGCCCTTGGGAGGTGAGAGCCTCTGACACAGACACAACAACTTCAGACTCTCAGTTCCTTCAGAGCAAGCATGTGAGTAGGAGTTACCTTCTTCTTTGTTCTTCTAGACTGGTGGAGTTGCTTCTGGCTTCAAGCATGTGGTTCCCAATGAGGTGACTGTCCAAAGAGTCCTTCAGATCAAAGGCAGACGAGTGGTTCGAGCTACTGAGGTCCCTGTGAGCTGGGACAGTTTCAACAATGGAGATTGTTTCATCCTTGATCTGGGCAGTGTAAGTCTGCTAGTTAAACACACGTTCGGCGAATCTTTGGGGAATGGGAGATGTCTTGCTGGGCCATTTGTTTTTCTTCCTAGTCTGTGTTAAGCTGTGCGAGGCTCCCCCAGGTCACCAGTGATTTCACAAACTACACAGCCGATCTAGTAACTCTCATATTCCCACAGTGGAAAGTGAGCTGTATTTTCCTGGGCTGATGAGCTGTGGGACTCCAGCCCCCTAGATCCAGGCTTCCCAACCCCTCACCAACTGCTGCTGCAGGCTGCCCCTTCCTACCGGCATGAAAAGGCCCTAATGCACCGCTGCTGCTTAGCTCAGGCCTGTTAACCCAGCAATTGGTGTGTTCTTTGCATTATGCTGCCTAAAGAAGCCTCGTGTTCCTGGGATGGGGCTCTCTGAAATGCCATACTCTTCGTCTGTGCCCTGCAGGACATCCACCAGTGGTGCGGCTCCAAGAGCAATCGGTTTGAGCGGCTGAAGGCCACCCAGGTGGCTAAGGGGATCCGGGATAATGAGCGGAGTGGCCGTGGCAAAGTCTACGTCATGGAGGAAGGGTCAGAGCGGGAGCAAATGCTGCAGGTCACTTTCTTTGTATTTCACTGAACGTCACAGCAAAGTCCTTTCTGTGCAATCAGCTGCTGGGGTGATGAGTGTGGCATCTGGATGAAAGGACGGCCTGCACGCACATGTGCAGTACAGAATGTGTGTGTTGATATACAATAGCAGCAGGAGAAGCACTGTCGAATGGCTACAGCACAGGCTTGTGAGTCACAATATCTAGGTCTAACTCTGACCTTGCCACTTACATGCTGTGTGGCTTTGGACAAATTGTATAGCCTCAGTTTCCCCATCTTTTTCCCACATCATAGTGTAAGAATTAATGAATGTGAGTGAAGTGCTTTGAGATCCTCAGAGGGAGGGGGCTATTCATGTTTCTGCTGGCTGTTCTCTTGTGCAAGGGACAGAAAACAGTGGGTGTTGAGCCTGGTTTGGAGATCGGAACAGATCTGTTTTGATGTAGTTGACCTACATTTTCTCTTGTGTGTTTTTGTGGTCAGAGCATCTGGGGAGCAGAAATTCTCTTGGATCAACGCACATAGCTAGCAGATTGTTTTCCTGTCTCTCAGGTTCTGGGACCTAAGCCCGATCTGCCAGAAGGAGTCGCTGATGACCTCAAAGCTGATGCATCCAATAGAAAGCTGGCTAAGCTGTATAAGGTAACAAGAAGCAGATGGCTCCTGACAGAGGAGCCCTGCAAAGGGTGGAATCATAGAATCATTGAAATGTAGGGCTGGAAGGGACCTTGAGAGTCCAGCTCCCTGTGCTAAGACAGGATCAAGTAAACCTAGACCATCGCTGAAAGGTGTTTGTCTAACTTGTTCTAACTAGACAGAGCTGGAGCGGAGCAGAGGCGCTCTGATTCTCACTCGTGTCGCTAGCTATTTATGAAGTGTTAACAAAGAAAGTTTATGCAAGACCATCTAAGTAGCCACTATTGCTTTATTGCCTTGCCCAGGCCTTACTGACTCCCATGTGACAGCTGGAATTGTCAGGAACGGAGGTGAAATGTCACACATGCCAGCCTGCTGGGAGATCTTGCAGTCGCTGTCCATGAGAGAAGGAAGTAATGTGAAATGAATCTGTCTAGCAGCTGTATTTAGTGGGGGAAGTGTCCTGTCAGGGAGCTGCCAGGAATGAACTAGAATCAAGGAGCTTGGGACCCAACTCTGTTAACTCCTCTGCCTCCGTCGTGCAGGCTGGCTCGACAGCTAATATATATGGAGATCTACCTATCTCATAGAACTAGAAGGGACCCTGAAAACTCATCAAGTCCAGCCCCCTGCCTTCACTAGCAGGACCAAGTACTGATTTTGCCCCAGATCCCTAAGTGGCCCTCTCAAGGATTGAACTCACAACCCTGGGTTTAGCAGGCCAGTGCTCAAACCACTGAGCTATCCCTGGCTAGCCCCAGTGTGTGCAATGGCAGGGCAGACTGGCCCACAGGGACCTGCCAGTGTCCCTCAGCCCTGCCCTGGAGAGACCACTTCAAGGGGCGAGAAGGGAGTTTAGTGTCCGTGGCCATTCAATCCACTGACGGGTGATTTAGTAAACAAGTATGGACGTGGTTTTGTGATGTCAACACTTGTCCATTAGTAACTCTAGAGTCTGAGTCCACCAAACGCATTTGATGTGGACCAGCAAACCCACCAGTGGCTTTTCCTCAGTATAGTCATCAGGATGCTGAAATAGCCCTTTCCAGTCCTTGGGGCACAGGGCAGTTCTGCTGACAAGGCCCTTTGGGCTGCATTTGCACTGAGGACATTGGAGAGATGTGCTACCATTTCTCTAGTCTCCTAGGAAGCTGCAGTGGTGGGAGAAATCCCTGAAATCCTTGGGGCAGACCACCCCTTTGTATCACATCACTGCTGTGCCAAGAACATCACGTTTGAAGGACAGGAGGCGTGAAGGAAACCAATGCACCCAAGTCATGATGTCTGCCTCCAACTGCTACATGTAGCTGTGGAACGTTGAGAGGAGAAGGACTCCAGGTTCTTCCACAAAGTGTCTCTGAACTGATCCTTTTGTTGCATTATCCCAGGTCTCCAATGGTGCAGGGAACATGGCTGTCTCTCTGGTGGCAGACGAGAATCCGTTCTCCCAGGCCGCACTGGACTCCAACGACTGCTTCATTCTGGACCATGGCTCTGATGGGAAAATCTTCATTTGGAAAGGTACCCTGGGGAGGGAGGAGAATTAGATAAAGGCAGCTGTGCGTGGGATCTATATTCGATTCTTGGTCCCAGCTTCCTGCAAGTAGGGGGTGGGGAGGGAGTGCATGGTGCCAGTCAATTGCAGCTTCTCCAGGGAATTAAGGAACAGAACACGGGCTCAGAAGGGCATCTCAGGAGATTTAGCAGAAAAAGTTAAGAAGTTCTGAGTGGAAGGGAAGATCATTTAAGTTCATGGATACCCGTGCAGGGATCTTTATGTAGGACGCCCTGGCAGGGATGCGGGTCTGCATGTGGCAGTGGGGACACTCATGTGGAAATGCTTCCCCCATTAGCTATGCCAATCTCCTCTCTCCCTCTGCACGATCCTGATGCCTGAGCACCAGGGGAGAGGGGTCTTGGTGACTATCCCTCTCTTGGAACCTGCAAGGCAGGGTGTAGCCAGTGCAGGATCTCCGGCCCGTCAGAGCATTACAAATGTTTGACCACAGGCTACTGGGTTATGGATCATGGATGACTGGGATGGTGCGGGGGGGTGGGTTTAGACTGTGTCACTGGGCCATATGCACAGGACTTGGCACATACAATTATAGAGTCATAGAGTTCAAGGCCAGAAGGAACGAGACCTCTAGTCTGACCTGTACATCACAGGCCACCAACACCATCCACCCACCTCCACACGCAGACCAGCCACCAGAATCAGACCAAAGTATTACAGCCGTCAGGAGACTAAACTAGCCTGTGCCACAGCCAGAGGACAGGAGGGACCGAGGAGCTCCAGTGCCCGAGGCCCCCAGAAATGGCAGAGAATTGATTTAATGAGCTATTCCAGGTGATCCTAATCATTCACTACATCACAGATGGTTGTTTTCTTCTCCGTGACGTCACCTGCAGGTGGAGCCCTACTGCAGTGCAGCAGTGGAAGGGGTTTAACTTGTGGACTGGGTGATTCGCTTTCCCCTCTGGACATGAAGGAAATCAGGGGGAGTGTTTTGTTTTTACATCAGAGTGTATTATTTAACAATCATCAACACTGCCCTTTTTGTTCTTATTAAAGGCAAGAAGGCCAATTCCGAAGAGAAGAAGGCAGCCCTGAAAACTGCCTCCGAGTTCATCTCCAAGATGCAGTACCCCAAACACACCCAGGTAAGCAGCGCTGGCGGGGGCTTGGGTGGCTGCACACCGTGCCCTCGGGCTGACGCTCAGACACCATTGAGGGTGCACCTCAAACTCTCCTCAGCCACACACCTGGGGTGGTGATTCAGTCTGTCTGAGGGCTAGCAGGAGAAACAGAGAGAAACTGCCCAGGAAGGACTCAGAACGACTCCCATTGGGCATGAAGAGGTGCTGACTAACCTGTCCCTAGGGGATGACTTGCCCCATGGCTTCTCCAGCATTTTCTTAAGAGAGATTCGTCCTCTCCCAGCCCCACTGTGCGGTGGTAACCAGTGGAACACGCTCTTGAGGTCCATGGTTTTATTGCAGTAGCACAGACTTTCCAGGTATATCTGTGCTTAAAACAGGCTTGAACAGACATGGGCCGGGTGCAAACTAATGTTTCGCAGCCAGTGGTCACTTTGCTGGTGGAAACGCTGTGAGAGCCAAGCAGTGGGTGTGTAGAACATCACCTCTCTCCTGGGGATAGAGGGAGGGAATGATTGCCCAGTCTCCCCTTATGGGGCCAGTGAGACCTGCGGGCATCTCAGAGGCTGCGGGTTTGCGACATCAGTTCAGAGCTGCCCCGGGATTGCTCTTTGTGGCTGAATCCCTCCAGGGGCATCTGCTGTGGAGTCGCCCTAGGGATTTATATGGCTCTGTGTCATCCTGAAGCCAGTGCCTGTGTTACAGCTGGGATGGGCTAGAACTGCAGCCCATCCAGGCTCAGGACAAGACTCCCCCTCACGGGCTGGCTCCCTCATTTCAGGTCCAAGTCCTGCCTGAGAGCGGCGAGACCCCCTTGTTCAAGCAGTTCTTCAAGAACTGGCGGGACAGAGACCAGACGGAGGGGCTAGGCACAGCCTACATCTCCAGCAACATCGCCAAGGTCGAGAAGGTGCCCTTTGACGCCGCCACGCTGCACAACTCCACAGCCATGGCTGCCCAGCACGGCACGGAGGACGATGGCTCTGGCAAGAAACAGGTAGGGGGGTGACGCAGAGAGAGAATGGTGGCACCAGCACCCCCAGGGGCCAGTTTGTGTCCCCTCTTGATTCTTCCATTATCTGCCTCCTGGCAGGGGAGGGTGACGGTCTGGGAGTGCATGAGGGGCAGGGGGACTGCCCAATGGAGCGTCTCCCCTCTCCACCTGGACGCCTGGGTTTGTGCAAAGAAGCCATGCTGAGGTTGTGCTCAGAAGGGCTAAACGCTGAGGCCTCCTCTTCTCCCTACTGCGCAATCCCAGTTCTGAGCTGAAAACAGGTCCTGGCCAATGCTTGCTCCTTTGGAAATGTGGGGGGCCAGCCGGCTGAAAGCTCAGCCCAAGGTTGCCCTAGGCTGGAGAAACTCTTGGGTACCACCAAGCCAGCAAGAAGACTTGTCACCCAGCCCACAGGCACCCGGCCCCTGACTCACATTTACCCCCAGGGCTCTGAGCCTTTTGGTGCACCTGGCCCAGGTTTGGGGTTTGTAACCCAACCAGGCAAGTTTTGCCTTGATTCCGGGCCTCTCTGGGAAGGTTTTGCACAAGGCTGTATGTCACCGGCTGTGGGAGGGGCTCGTTGTTTTACCGCCTTTCCCCAGCAGGTGGCACTGCAGGGCCATGGCTTGTAGGAGGTTGAATATGTGAAGTAAACAAAAAAAAAGTCCCTTGTTAATGTAGCACAGTTTGTTCTGTTCTCCCATTTTGTGGTTTGGGGTGTTTCCCCTCCCCCTTTTTGCTGCTGGTTTTGTAGATCTGGAGAATAGAAGGCTCTGCTAAAGTGCCCGTGAATCCTTCGCTGTATGGCCAGTTCTACGGAGGGGACAGCTACATTATCTTGTATGACTACAAGCACAGTGGAAAAACGGGACAGATTATCTACACTTGGTAAGAGGGATTTTCTGGAGAGGAGCCAAAAAGCAAATGCCCTGCACTGTAACTGCATGGGACTGGAGTCCACTGCTGTGAGATCATATCGTTACGAGCTGCCGCTTACCCCAGGATCCAACCGGAATTAGATTTCTCCCTGGAGAGGCTCCCCCTGCAGGCCAAATGTTAGTAGGGGGATGGGGGGCAAGAAGGGGTCAGTGCAAAAAGGAATCAGGCACACAGTGATTGGGCCCTCCGGGCAGTCCCCAGTGGAGCCGAGAAAGCAGAAACAGCCGGGGGAGGAGAGCTCTCTCAGGTGGCTTACGTACATCATGAGCTGCGGAGCTGAAATCTTAAGGGAGTGTTCAGAGTGTGGAGGTTGAGTGCGTCGCTCCTGCTAACAGCCACCGCAGCTGTGTTGTTAAATCAGCTACCACAGGGTTGGGCACAATGGCAGAATGTGGATACTTAGAAAACCCTGCTCACCCTGAAAAGGTATCGATCTTCCTGTTTAAACATTCCACTCTCTGTATGTTAGCGGATTCCCCTCCATACCTACAGTGAAATGCTGTGCAAGTTGGTTAACAACCAGGAGTCCCTGGCCTTTTCCTGACCTCTCTAGGGCTTAGGAAATTTCACTGTGACCCGAGGACAAGGCTGTTAGATTTTGTTCTGTGTTTTTCAGGCAGGGTGCAGATTCCTCCCAGGATGAGATTACAACCTCCGCATTCCTCAGTGTCCAGCTGGACGAAGAGCTGGGAGGCAGCCCTGTGCAGGTAGATAAAACCAACTAATGACATATGTGCCTTTGCCATAGCAAGCCAGTTACCTACACCCCTCTCCGGTGAGAGACACCGTCCTTCTGCGCCTCACTGTTAATAATGCTCAGGGGTGAATAAACTTTGCATCATGACAGTTGGTGCAAAGTGTCGGGAGCTGACACTGCTTGCTGGCAGGGAGGAGAGGAAAAACCTTGGATATATTTAGCTTCCCTTTCTGTAGGCCGCTGTACTGATCTGAAGTGCAAACTTCCAGAGTCAGCGTAGACATCTGTTTTGGTTCTTGGCTGTATTTAAAAATCAAAGCGCAACAGAAAATAAATGTGAGTGAGAGGAGAACCTCTGGCACCAGAGGGTAAATGCAGGTGGGAGAAAGAGGCAAAGAGTTCCCAAGAGCCGAATACATTCCCCAGGGTTTCTAAGTTGGATCCACAGTGGGTTGACCTGTCCAGAAGGGCCATATCTTTAGGAGATGGCACAAAGGCTCAAGGCAGCATCTCTCTCATATAGCTATAAATTTGGCCTTTCTGTAGTATGTAGGTGCTGTTCGAGGGTTATAAAAGGCAGTGCAGGCAGCGTAAGATTTGATAAACCTCTTCTCTACTGCCCCCCAAGAGTGAAAGGCCTGAGGGGCTCAGGGAAGTGACTGTTTTGCAGCAGGAAACTTAAACACGCAGTTTGTTTGTCTTTAAAGGGGAAAAAAGTGTATAACTCATCAGATCCCTGAGTGTGTGGTTCGTAGATTTCTCATGACTCTCAAGGAGAGGTGGGGACTGAAACCCCATGATGGTTTCAGGATCCTCCTCAAGCAAATGTCACATCTGTGGTGAGGGTCGGTTTCCCCTTATGATACTGGATGGCAACAGGCCTGTTTGCACATTCATTTCCCCGTGCAGTTCTCTGCCGCCAGACCTCAGCTATGGTGCAGCAGCCTTTGCACACCCTGCCCTGCCAGAGCTGCTTGGAAGGGGCTTTATGCCAAGCGAAACCAGGAGCCCAACCCATGGACTAGTAAAGGTTATTGACTCAGCCCTTGCCAGCTTTGCTTCCTGTTATGATCAGCTGAGTTCCTGTTCGTGTCTTCTCCAGTTGCGGTGCCGGAAGCCACCTTTTCAGGTGGTTTCTGCAGTGTGACAAGGGACTTTTATAGCTGCATCTACATCAGGTGGCCCCGGCCCCACGCAACGGACTTGACAAAGAATAGTAAAGATGAGGTGGCTGTTCAGCTGCGTTGCCAGAAGGCACCGAACACTCTTTACACTAGCGTTTATTGCTGCTAGTTGGGTCAGGCTGCCGCGTGTGGGGTCCCTGCTATGCAATTTTGAGGGCCTAATTTACCCCCAGACCAGTTTCTGTGTGAGAAGCAGTGGTTTGGTTCCCTGCTCCCAGCAGGGGCATGCTCTGAGGGAGAAAAGGAACAGCCTATTTGGGAATCCCTGGTTGCTCTGCATCATCTCATCTGAAGAAGTGAGGTTCTCACCCACGAAAGCTTTTGCTCCCAATACTTCTGTTAGTCTGAAAGGGGCCACAGGACCCGCTGTTGCTTTTTATCATCTCATATGTGACTCTGAGCTTCCTTCCCCCCAGAAACGAGTGGTGCAGGGAAAAGAGCCAGCTCATCTGATGAGCATGTTTGGCAAGAAACCTTTGATTGTCTACAAGGGTGGAACCTCCAGGGACGGAGGCCAGACGGCACCAGCCGCAACACGGCTGTTTCAGGTCCGGTCCAGCACCTCTGGAGCCACCAGAGCCGTGGAGGTACGTGATGGGAAAGCCAGCTAACCCCGAACATTGGGTTCACAGATAGCAGTTGGAATGTAAGATCTTGTCACATCACGTTCCCGCTGAGAGCAGAGGCAAGGCCAGGTTAAACTTTCTGGTGGACTTGTGCTAAATTGAAACAAACTTCGGAGTCCAGATAAGCTATCAAGAACTTCCCCTTTTCCCATGGATAAGTAGTAATAATCACCCTGTTCCCAGGAGTTTATTAATACCATTTTATGTTGTTAAGGGCTTTTCTCCAAAGTTCCCAAAGGACTTTGCATATGAATATAAAGTGAGACTTTCACCCACCGTTGAAGAGCATCAGCCTTTGGGGTGGGATGCAGCAGTTGGTTTAACAGCACCAACAATGGTACTTAACAGCTAAAGGCAGGAAGTGACAAGTAGCTTGTCTCCAAATAGAATTTGAGCCAGGACTTGGGTTCATCCCCCTATTCTTGCAAAAAAAACCAAAACAAAACAAAAAAATCCTGCTCATTAATCATAAATACATGGTGTCTCCAGCAGCCTCCTAGCTCCATGCTAGGGTATTGGTTCAATACTGACCCAGGGGGAAAATGCCAACTACAGAATCACCAATGCCAGCAGCATGGAGTTTGTTCTATGGAGGTCTCCCCTCTGAGTACTTAAGTATCCTGCTGTCGTTAGTGAGATTTGGCAAGATCCCAGCCCTACCTATTCTGGCTGCAGGTCATCACACGCCCTCACACATACACGCCCTCACACACCTGTTTAATCTTCTCATGCTTGTTATAGAATCTTTCCGCTTCACCAACTTGACTGCAACTGGCAGCGTAATGTTATCCCTGAGTTATTAGTGTTTGTATGGTGGATGGTTAAAGTTTGTTCACCAGTGCCGGAGGGGCACTGATCATAGTCCTTATATAACGGTCAGTGGCAAAAGTACCGACCCGTTTGATAGCTATGGTGCTGTTGCTTTCTAGCTGGATGCTGTTGCCAGTGAACTGAACTCCAACGATGCGTTTGTCCTGAAAACTCCCTCCACTGCTTACCTTTGGGTTGGCCAAGCAGCCAGCGACACCGAGATATCTGGGGCACAAGAGCTGCTGAAGATTCTGGGAGCTCGCCCAGTACAAATTGCTGAGGGAAGCGAGCCAGGTGAGGGAGGCCTGGCTGGGCCTCGCAGATTCCTTACATTGTAGCTGCAGTTTCTTGCTCTCCTTGGCAGTTGCCCAACGGGTATTTACTTGGGGCTTCCCACATCAAGGCCAATCAAAGAGGTGACCAGCGGTTCCGCCTCTGGGAAGCTCATCCTTCTAGGCTCTGCACTGAAAGAGATATGGGTATGTCATACAGGGGGGAGTCCAGCCACTCAGCAGAAGGTATTCGGGTTAAGAGGCCTCCGGCTTATCTGGGAGAGGTAATGGGAGTAGGAGCGGTTTTAAAATCGCACACACCCGAAAGAGGGAAGGTTGCTCTGAGGACCCATTGAGCACCTATTGTAAATTATCAGGTCACTTTAGCAGGCCGGCACCTAAATCTTTGTTTCACCCCATCTCCACGCATCTCACTGCTGCTAGAGACGGATTCCCCTCCTGCTGCCTTTGGTAGCCACTCGGGGAAGAGTCGTGGTTGGAGCCGATTCTAAACAGCCAGAGAACAATCAGGGGACAAAGTCAGCCCCACCCCTTCCCTGAGATACCAAGATTCTAGCCTCCTGACTACCGGATCAAGGTGCAAGCAGGAAGCTGGGGAGATCATGTGCTCTGACTCTGCTGTAGTTCATGATGCTTCCCTGTCTGTGGCATTGCCCTCCCACGTCAAGGATCCCGTGCGACTCCGTATTCTGCTTTAGCGTCATCGCCACGTGCGGCTGCTTCCCTCGCAGATGTATTCAGGAGCAGATGTGCCACGGACGCAGCACCATTGCATAAGTCACTGGAGTTCATGATCAGACTGCGTAGTCCCTTGCGGTCTGCGGGTGGGCAAGGGATGTCCCTTTGATGTCCCAGGGGTTTGGATAAAGCATGTTATAGGGAGCACAGGTGGTGTCCTTTCCTGTCCCCCTGCCACTGCAGCCCCAGGGCTGGGCACAGTCTGGTGCATTGCCCAGGCGCGGAATGGCTACTCCAAAGCACTTTCTTTACCCTCATGTGTAGCGGCCACTGGGGATTTTTGCTATAGGCATCAGAAGAGCAAACACACCTGGGCATACTGTGTGCATGAACAGTACGTGCCTCTGTCCAGCCAGGTCTCAGACAAGCAGAGGGGATTAGCGAGGTCCCAGGGTGGGTAGCCCCCCAGTGGCGTGACGTCGGGTGTACATGGAAGGAGTGTCAGCATACCCTTCTCTCTTGCAGATAGCTTCTGGGAAGCTCTGGGTGGAAAAGCAGCGTATCGCACCTCCCCCCGGCTGAAGGACAGGAAGATGGACGTTAACCCCCCTCGCCTCTTTGCCTGCTCAAACAAGAGCGGACGCTTCATTGTGAGTGTGTGATGGACTAAGGCGGCGTTTCATAAGGAAACAAGCCTCCAGCTGCCAGGACTGGGGAAACCCATCTCAGCCAGGCAGTAGGGTACAGTTCTGCCTCCCAGTCCGCTCCTCAAGAAACGCACAGGGGGCTCCTCCCCACGGGTCTCTGCAGAAGGAGCGTGTTAGCGCTACCCTGCTGCAAAGAAAGCGGCCAGCGCTACAGCCTTGTTCTCACTACACCGAATCCCTGCAGCAGCGAGCTAGTTCTCCTTTGCCTGAGGCCAACAGGCAGGCTATTTGGCTTTAACTCCAGCACTTGCTGAGTGACAGGGGTTAGGATTAGGCGTATAGGGGTGTGAATGACTAAGCAGCACCAGAGCCTAAACTCTATTGTTTACTGGGGTGAACTGTGAATGAACTTTGCACCTTGTCACCACCAGAGCACCCCTTTGGGCCATGATGCAGCATTGCCGGGCTTCTTCTCTAGTGCTGCATCCCCGTCATCTGTCATCCTGGGCTGTAGCAGTCTCCAGCTTCCATGGCCTGGCCCTCTGGGCGGGTCTTCTCTCAGTTCAGCGCCCTCTGGGGTAACAGGAAAAAATCAAAGCTGAACACTCTGTATGCCAGGCCTTCAGCCCCCATGTGGGACTAATCTGTCTTTTGCCTCTTTAAATCCTGATGTTTGTGCTTCCTCTTGTTGCCCGATCCTTTTGAATAGTCAATAGTACGTGTAGTGATGGCCAGTTGATCCGAAGGCAATAGGGTTCTTGTCCCAGAATCAGGTGACACAGAATAAAACCAATGAGTTCAATAGCTTGTAGGGAGCCTTTAGGCATATGGCAAGAACACGCCCACCCAGGGCAAAGCCAAGCCTTAGAGAATTGTATTAAAATAAGGACTAAAGTCAGAAAAGCTCCAAGCCACATAAACAGATAAGAATATTACAATACTGGGGATGTCTCTGGTATCATTCTTTGCATAAACTCTTAGATTTGCATAATGACACCCTTCCTGGAGGCCCTGGTGGTAAGAGACAAAGGACCAGCGCTGTTGCTGACATGCCAAATGTGTCTGATGGTCCAGATTTCTCCATGCCCAAGACTGGTGGTAGAGAACAAGAGTAGAAGGGACAAATGGTGGAATGCCAACAATGGTGGAAAAAGTTCCTTTCTACATGGTAATTTGCCCTGTTATAGGGTCTGAACATCATCATGAATATTCATGCGAAGGCTTAGCCTTCCATGCCCAAATCTAACTTCCTCACCCTCACAATATTGGGGTTACTTATCCTATAGGTTAACATATTAATACATATTAATACCATTTAACTCATGATATTAGTCACCTCTTGCCCAAGCAGATTTGCAGTTATCACTTCCATGAGCTTGCAGTTGCCATTTACCATTAGGTTTCAACTCCTGCTATTAAGCAAACTATTCCTAGTTCCCCAAAATCTATTAGGCCATTTATCAATGGTCAGGGGCTTACTCTACCTGACTATACTCATGAAAACTTCCTTAAACTACTGTCTGACAGGATACAGGCCTGTAGTTTCCTGGTGTTACAGCAAAAGCTAAGCGAGCCCTATGGGCTATTCTCTCTCACTGGGAGAGAAGGGAACTTACCGTCTCTTCTAGGCTCCAGCCCAGGGACCCTGTGTTGTGCAGCCAAGGGCTGCTCATTCCAATCCACTGCCACTTCCCTGGGCTGCTCCTGCCTTTTCCCTCTTTGTCAGTGTCCCTCACGAGGCTGCAGACTCTACTAGTCCCACTCAGAGCTCTGTCTCCTCATGCAACTTCTTCCCAACCAGCTACCAAGGAGCTTCCTAAGGCCCTTCCCAGCTTCGTTGGCAGCAGCTGGACTGTATTTCAGGCAGGCAGGTAGCCTTTTTCTCTCCCTTTCTGTTTCCTTAAAACTGGAGCCCACCCTCCCCCCAAGCTCTCCTTGGAGCTGGAGTGGTGATTTAGGCCAGCTGTAGGGCCTTAGCCAGCTTCTCCTTCAGCTGACACCTTGCCCCCAATTAGACCTCAAGTTTGCAGGATTCAGCAGGCAGGTGGGCCAGGCTTCTCCCGCCAGGTCTCCCCTGCTATGTGCGAGGAGGCAGCATATATACTGATCCCCTTCCCAAAGCTCATCCCAATTGGCTGGGAGAGAGGGGAGCATTGCCCCGCCCACTCTGCAGGGCCCCTGGTCCCAGACCCTTAAAGAGACAGTAATGGGTTTTCTTGCCAAATTCTATTTATTCCCAGGATCTCTTCCTGTCTTCCAATATGTCCTAGGTCCTGGCACACCTCTTCTTATGTGATATGTCCATTATTGGAGGTTTGTAACCATGGTAGCCCATTCTGTACGATCCTCCACTAATCTCTTTGTGGATGAATACACCTTTTGATCCACCCAGGATACCACATTGTCCAGCCAAGATCATCTTCTGCCTTGTGTTCTTCTGCCATCAACTTTCCCTTGCAGTGTCTGCAAGCATGCATCTCGCCCCCAAACCTCTTAAAATGTGCCCTGCAAATCCCAATCCATTTTAATTGGTTATGTGGGCTATCCATGATATTTTCAGAATTCTTCCATAACACCTTAATTTGAAGGATTGTAGTTTCTTTATTATTTGGCTGTTCGAATGTCCATGTTTCACAGCCATACTTTAACACAGATCGAATGTACGTTTTTACATCTCAGAGGTCCCAAAATCTTAAAGGGCCAGGCCGCGTGACTGGGGTGGGCTGACGCTTAGGCTCCACTGCCCGTAAGGGGACAGACTGTACCATCACGCACCTCATTCCCCAGTGGTAATAGCACCTCCATGAACTGGTTTCCCCATGTGACACAAAATGATATAAATTTGTGTGGCTCCCCTTGAAGGATCTGATCCCCCTCTAACCTCATTCTTTCAGATTGAAGAGGTTCCTGGAGAGCTAACCCAAGATGACCTTGCTACAGATGATGTTATGATCCTTGACACATGGGACCAGGTACCTCCGAATATATTTATTAGGAGGGAAGCAAAGAGAGGATATTGCATATGGGCCATATGGCTTTAGGCTGAGAGACCGTCAGTCACAATACTTAGAAATGGGAAAGATCATGGAATGCACCCCCCTACGATGTTGGTATCAAGTCACCCAACAGAGGATGGATCAGATATTAAATTACATTCATTTTAACCCAAGGATTGAGGGTGGCGTTGGGCTCCTGCCACTTCCTTTGGTCAGATGATGGACCAAAGGCGATAGGCTATGGTGGATCCCAGCACAGTCTGTCGTCTCTCTCAGACTATGAGCTTGTGAGGGGTTGCTCTCTTGCCTTGTCTGTATATGACTGAGCATGTTGTCAGCATTCAACAAATAATTATATCGTCTACTGGTTTCTTAAGGAAAAAAGACGGCTCCTCGGTTGCCTTGCTCCGGTCAACCAACAGGCAGTCTGGAGAGGGGCATGCTATAGCTGTTCAATGTAAAGGTGCAAGTTCAAACACCAGCTGATTCTCCCCTGTATCAGATTAGGATCTAATTGTTCCCACGCTGGAGACTTATTACTGGCCAAAAGTTCTGTCTTAAACTTCGCCAGCAGTAGTATTCACTTTGTTTACTGGGATGAGTAATTCAGTCAAAGTAGCATGGATTTATTCTGTTCTGTATCATGCTCCCTGAGACAATTTTCAGACTTCGATTTCACTTCAGATAGAGGCTGATGCTGTTTGTTTGATTTTTAATCTGTAGGTCTTTGTCTGGATTGGAAATGAGGCTAATGAAGAGGAAAAGACTGAGGCCATGACATCAGGTAACTATCACATGCCCCTCTCCTCAGTAACTCTTCTCTGTTGATCTTCACCTCCAGTTTGATCACTTGGAGTAGAGGGTTGAACGTTTTGAAAAACAGGTGTCTTCATGACAGCATAAAATTGACAGACTAGTACATTTACAAGGAGTCACTTGGGAAGACTTAGGAGTCTGGAAGGATCCCTGTAGCTCTGCCTCAAGGAGCTACTGGTTATCAGACATACTGTACTCAGCTTCCAGCAGTGAAAAAATAACCCTTAGGATAAATGAATGATTTTACTTACGACAACCCATAATTTTCTCTGTCAGCTGCCTTCCCTTTAAGCCGTACACCTAAATGCACAGCTGAGCAATACAGTGGGTAAACAACTGTTCTTAATGGAAGGTTGAATTCCTAATGGGAGTGAAGTGATCACTTTGTGTCTGACAGGCTAGGATGGTGCTTTGCTGTTTAAATAGTAATATTCATTAGGGGGGCAGTCATGTAAATCACACGTGAAAAGAGCAGTTTATAGCCCTGATTGAACCCTGCCAGCTGCGTTGAAAGCAGCTCCTGGGACAGGCTGCCAGTAGCCCTAAATAAAACCCCACTCGCAGCATCACCTCTTTAAAAAAGCATTTTAGAAACTAGAGCCAGCCTGACATTATGCCTCTGTTTTGCATTTAGCTTTTCCAGAGCCTCTTTCTCTGATTGCTGCATATGGAGATGTTGTGATTGTATGGGCTTTTCTTACTTGTGTATTTGCAGCTAAAAGGTACATTGAGACTGATCCTGCCAACCGAGATAAGAGAACAACTATCGCGATCATCAAGCAAGGATTCGAACCTCCCACCTTCTCTGGCTGGTTCCTAGGCTGGGATGACGATTACTGGACAGTTGATCCTCTCGAGAGGGCAATGGCAGAGCTGGCTGCCTAAGTAAAGAGGATCCTTTTTTAAATAGAGCAAGTTTGGTGCCTTCAGTGCCTACAGAGCTACGTCCTCCTGCAGGAGACACATTAATGTGGCCACTGTTTTTAATAGCCAACTAGCTGTGCAATAATTAAAGAAATTCATGATGAGTCCTATCACGCTACCCACTGCTTTGAACATGGTATTTAATACAATAAAGCTTACATGGAACGTGCGAACACTAAAAATGTGCCTGGTTGTTTTGTTTCAGCTACTTGGAAGAAAACTGGGTTAAACAGAAATTGTATAGCAGCGTTGGTCTAAACTTTGGACTATCTTGAAATAGAGACTTAAAAAAACCCAAACTATCTTCCTTGTGCCACTGTCACAAACACATTAGCTGCCACCTCTGAGGTTCCCCTGTTGGTGCAGATCTGTTACTAATGTTTTATTATTGCACTAAACTAGCCAATGATTGGGAAGCAAATTACGGCTTTTTTTAAAGTTTTTTTTTTATTCCAGTGCTTCTAAGTGTGTGGAAAAGGACTGAAGTGGTAGCAATATATTACGGAATGCAGCAATAACCTAGAAGCTGCCTCTTTTGTTTACAGTAGATCATAGAAGCAACTGAGGTTTGGTCCATTTGCTTTAGATGTTTTAGTGAACTGACGCTAGATCCTTGCAGGAAATGGTTCATTTTATTAACCTGTTGCTATTAGCAGGCTTGGAACCCCAGCACTAAATGCTAAAGCAGCTTCATGGATTGAATGAAATGCTGAATCCCAGGGGCCGAGGCTTCCACTGTGCAGACAGAGCAATATCATGAAACTACACCTATGGATGCAATATGTTGCTACTCGTTGGTACTCCCAGGAGAGCTGGTTTCATTGCTATAAAATACAGCATGCTTTTCCTCTGCTGAATGGAATAACCACTCTGGCCTTATTACTAACTGAGTGAGACGGAATTATCTGAGCTGGGCTTTTTATCATCAACAGCTGTTAGCGTCACTGCCCTGCAAAAGCATGTTGCTGTTTCTGCCACAAGAGACGCTCTGCAGGTTTCAGCCTACAGCACTCTGGTATTACAGAAAAGGCCTCTTAAAAAAAATAATAAAGCAGCGTAATGGTTCCATAAAGAACGCGCCATTGGGGAAATCTGTAGCAAGATCTCTTGTGGAAGAAAAAAGAGGATAATGCTAAAAGCAGCTGCCGATCAAATCAAGGCTAGGACAGGATCTCTGGATCTAAAGTGCAAATAAAAAAGTAGCCAAGACCCCTCAGCTAGAGAGAAAGGAATGGTGCTGTGTTATCGTGGCTCCCCTTCACACAGCTGTGCTTGAGTCGGTAAATGCGAAGTGTCCTAGCAGAATATTAAGTGGAGGGTAGGCCGGCATGTCTGCAGCTGCTCTTATGTTGGGAATGATAGTTTCACTCAGGCTGTAATTGTATCAGACTGGACACTCCCTCTCAATTCTCAAAGAAAATCTATTGTCATTTTTACATGAGAACAGTATAAAGTCCCTATAAAGATTTAGTTTTGAAGGCAGATACACCACAGTTGGCCTCTAGTTTTTAAAACAGCATAGTAACTGCTACTCAGTAGAACTATATTCAGCTTTTTTGGTCTGTGTTTCCTCCCTATTAAAAGAATGATCTGGGCTTCAGCTCACTGTAAAACATAGAAAAGTTGTGTGTTTCTTTACAAGTTAAGCAAATTGTTCGTTAGCAGCAAATTAAGAGGGTATCACTCCAGGTATCAACTCATACAAGAAGTGGTTTATATGGAGAGAAAAAGCGTCTTTGCCCTGGCTTTTCATTTGTATGAAACAATAGAGTGAGCTAAGGGGAAAGGTGCAATCAAAGGTTCATACACAGCCTTAGTACAGAACATTGAGCAGTGCTGGTTTAGAAGAAGGTGCTGGTTAGAATTAGGCACCAAGTTACTGTCTGTGTAATTGTGCAGCAGCTCTCTGGGTCTTTTCACAAATCCATAAAAACCTTTTCCCAGCCGCCCACAGTGATTTATCTCCCTGGACTCCAGAGCTAATGGCATCCCCTACTAACTAGCATGGGCAAATAGAGCTCAACTGCTAATTCTTACAGCTACAGAACAAATGCCAGGCACTCCAGTGCACTGAGCATTCAAATTAGACTTCGTATGTTCCAATATCTTAGTCAGTCAAACAGTCCAAGGCCTTGAGAAAGTGAGTGGATAGATCAGAGAGGAATGTGGATTTTTTTGTTTTGTTCAAGAGGAGGGCTGAGTTGTCCAGCTCTTGTCAACAGTATCCCTATGGGTGGCAGTCAAATGGTAGTAGAAAGAATTAAAGGCTCACATCTGTATTCCCAAAGAGGTAACAGCAGCTGTGTGGTTCAAGTCATTTATGTTGTGCATTACAAGTGAAAGGAGCTGGCGCATACTGCTTAATTACACGGTACCAAAACTGGACTCTTCCACCATAAACACCTCTTACATCGCCCGTATTACAGCTAAGAAGCCCTCATGAAAGGATTGCGTACTACATTTTGTCGTACAGGAAATCCTGACTTATAGCATGTAGGTATAAGAACAAGACAGACGAGTAGTCACAGACAACGGAGAATGGAGTGCTGCAGGAACGGTTCTTAATGCACATAATCAGTTTGTGGGGCAGTCAGAATTCATCCAGAAAATGTTGGTCAAGAACAAAAGGTGCTTTTTGGCTCATTCCATTACTAAATAGAAGTGATGTAAGCATAAAATGAATCACACTCGAGAAGTGATTGATCAAGAAAATACATACTTTATTAAGGGCAGCGTGATAACAAGGGCACTTTTGGAATCCATCATTATCTTTAGGTTTGTTTTTGTCCTTCATTCCAACTACCCCGTGCTTAAAGATGGGCCCAGCTCAGTGCAGTTGTTCCAGTGCAGAATCTGGCTCAACATCTCACCACAATCTCTAGTTACATCCGCTAAACAGGTGCAAGATATGGCTGTGAATTTCAGAGATAAGCAAGTGAAGGCGAGGATTAGCAGAACTGAAGAAGCCACATGCTTCTGGGGTTAGCTATATATGCAAATCACCGTGAGAATTTTAATTGCCTGTTTGCTCTCTCTGTTATGATCATTCGCTTCCAGCCAGATGAGACAGAGATTTGTAAAACTAGTAGCACTGCTCAGAGCAATATCAATTGGATACATCAAAGCAATGAAACTTCTAGTATTACACTAGAAAGGGAGTCAGAGGGAATCCAAACTACAAATAAGTATTCCAATTGAGATCAGAAAAAGAGAGGAGTTGCCTGAATGTTGAAATAGTGGACCAAATAACTAATTCTCTTTTCTTGCATCATTCTTTAAAACTGGAACATAGAACTGTTTAATTTGTACCATACATTGCACTAAGATTAACAAGGCAAAAAGTAAAAGGTTATGAAATCTTCACATAGTATGCAATCACAACTGTAAGTGTTGAATGTCAAATGTTGCTTTTCAGCAGAAAACAAGTAAAAATAGTCACCAATTTCCTCTAACAGACAGAAAAGCTGTGTATAGATCTTTTATACAACATGAAGTACAAGACTTTAAAATTACCTTATTTGCAAGAGATGCAAGTCTTAGGACTAACATACAGCACTTCAAATGGTTTACAAGCAGATTTAAAATCAAGACAAAAAAGGCTACTTATGTACAAACAAAACTCAGATTTTTTTTTAAAAAAGGAACATTCTTTTAAAAAGCGGATGCACAAATAAAGGCAGATCCAGAGACATTTTAAATTCTTTAAAAAAGGCATTAATCAATACAGACAGACAAACCGTGACAACTGGATAGCGTATACAAACACTGTATCCATAACTACAGTGTGCTCGTGCCTTTTCCGCTGTTACAGCAAGGCGGGGTGGAAAGTTTAATTTCAGCAGTGCTGGCAAACTGCTGCATCTTGCAAGAGGGAGGACTGCATTTTAAGAAGCCACTGACCTGATTTTCAGAGAGATCGAGTATACACATTGTTTTACTTTAGCAATTGGGCAGAACTGAAGGAAGTGTGTGTGGCTACCAAGAGATTCCAGCTTACATTCCCTCCACACCCAGCTCCAGGGACCCTTTTCTCTAAAGGGAACATCACCTCAGAGTGTGTGTGTGGCTGATGAGAGGTAACCACTTCTCTGGTGTGTGATCATCTCACAGCCCTTCCAGAAGTGAGCTCTTCACACAAAGTGGTCATCTCATTTGCAAACGGGATGTGTGTGCAGGTTAGAAACGCTTGTGACCCACAGGAACATTAAAACAAGCATCTATTTGAAATTAAGAGCAGAGTTTGTTTATATAAATTGCAGAAGATTTTGATCAGTCACACTCACATACACACTCAAGTATCACACAAAAAAGGCCCCTTTAAAGATCCCCTCTGCTAACATTGCTTTAAGCTGTAGCAGCTAATTTGGTTTCACAGACCAGTCCTGCTGGGGAAGATCCCTTTCCCACTACATCCCAACAGTTTAGCGTTTTGCACCCATGATGCCCTGCAGCATGTCTATGGGCAGGGGGAAGACAATGGTGGAGTTCTTCTCCGCAGCGATGGTGGTCAGAGTCTGCAGGTAGCGAAGCTGAAGGGCAGCAGGGGACTCTGAAATAACCATAGAGGCTTCTTTCAGGGCCCTGGAGGCGTTCATTTCACCCTCAGCCGCAATTACCTGAGGAAGAAAAATGCATGAAACAGCAGGTCTAGCACAGTGCTAAAATGGAGGCTAGTTTGACTATTTCAGTCTCTTCCGTTGTAAGACAAGACAGTGCTCAAATGAGAGAGCTTCAAACAAAAGTTTTGGGCACCCGTTGTGCAGATTTGGTTTACAACTTAAGAGATTTGTACCTTATGAATAGGGCCCTATCAAATTCACAATCCATTTTGGTCAATTTCACGGTCATAGGATTTTAAAAATCATAAATTTCATGATTTCAGCTACTTAAATCTGAAATTTCAGTGTTGTAGGGGTCCTGCCCCAAAAGGAGTGTTGTGTGGGGGGGGGGGGGGGGGAGGAGGAGTACAGTACTATTGCCCTTACTTCTGCGCTGCTGCTAGTGGCAGCGCTGCCTTCAGAGCTGGGCAGCTCAAGCGCAACGGCTGCTGGCCGGGAGCCCAGCGCTGAAGGCAGAGTCACCGCCAGCTCAGTGCAGGAGTAAGGATGGCCTGGTATGGTATTGCCACTCTTACTTCTGTGCTGCTGCTGGTGGGTCACTGCCCTCAGAGCTGGGCGCCTGATCAGCAGCCGCCGCTCTCCATCCACCCAGCTCTGAAGACAGCGCAGAAGTAAAGGTGACAATACCGTGACCCCCCCCTAAAATAACCTTGCAACTCCCTTTTGGGTCAGGACCCCCAATTTGAGAAACGCTGGTCTCCCCTGTGAACTCTGTAAAAGCACACAAAAGACCGGATTTCATGAGGGGAGACCAGACTTCACAGTCTGTGACACGTTTTTCATGGCCGTGAATTTAGTACTTATGAAACAGCTGCCAGGACCCTGCCAAACAACCCCCTTTAGGATCCAGCAGAAGGGACTATAGCACACGCTGCTGCTGCACCTTGTAGGCACTTCTTGTGGGTATTAGTGGAAACTGTACTGCAGAAACCTGAGCAGAGGGGCCAATTAAACCTGAATCCACTGCTGTGCAACAGAGCTATACGTTAAACATGGCTTCTACTGTAAGCTAAATCAAAGCACAATATTCTTTGACTTTACTGCTACACCCTGGGAGGGATTGGGATGGGATGGGAGAGAGAGGAATAAACTCGTCTTCATATTTCAGTGGCCTAAGATTCACTTTGAATATCAAACTATGAAACAAGCTGGGAGGTAGATATAAAGTGGTTTTCCTCAGATTTAAGGGTGACTGCAACATACTGAACAGCTAAACCAACATCAGAACTCATGATGATAGATCTCACCGGCTAGTAACCCCACTGGGGGTCCAGATCTGAGACTGTGCATCAATACCAGATCCCTTTAAACCCACAGAAGCCAGACTGGATAGGATGAGGGTGGTGGCATGGTGAATTATAGTGTACTGGGTCCTGAGTGGGGCAAGGTAGGTATGTGGAGGATACTTCTTTCTATAGAATATAGTCCACTCGGATTACTCTTGCAATGAGTCTCCATCCTTTTAACCATCAGACTAAGTGAAATTATTTGCAGATTTCATACTGTTTAGCTACCCCAGAACAGGTTTAGGAATTACCATTTGGAAATACAAGTTACTGCCTAGAACCAAGGCCTCTTTCTAGCTGCCCTCCCAAGTTCACCTTCCATAACTCCTAGCAATGAAATACAGATCTGCTCTTGTTTTTATTTTCCCACAGAAATATAAAAGAGTCTGAACAATTTTTAAACAGGAATATACAAGTGGCTCAAGAGGTCTCATTAACTATTTCCCTAGGGGTGGGTCTCTCCTCTGTCTGTATATGATAATTAAGGCTGTGATTTAATCCGAGTATTTTTAGTAAAAAAGTCACGGACAGGTCACGGGCCAAAAACCAAATCACAGCCCCTGACCTGTCCATGATTTATACTAAAAATACTCATGATTGAATCTTGGAGGGGCCCGCTGTGTGGGGGGAACCCGGTGCTGCTCCGGCCCCCGCTAGTGGGAGAGGAGTACGGGGGGGGGGGGGGGGGGCGGCCGCCCCGGCCCCCCCCGGGGGGGGGGGGGCGGGGGGGGGGGGGGGCGGCGGGGGGCGCGGCCTGCTGCCGCTCTGGCCCCCACCGGGAGGAGGGAGGCCTGAGGGGCCAGCAGCTGCTCCGACCGCCCCAGGACTGCTGAGTCCCTGGGGCCTGCTGCCCGGGGCTGCCAGCGCAGCGGCCAGTGGGGCTGGCTACGGGACCGCCTGAGCAACTGGCCCCAGGCATAGCTGCTTGGGCGGCCCTGAGGTCAGCTACACTGGCTGCTGCAGGAGTCATGGAGGTCACAGGAAGTCTCAGACTCCACGACTTCCGCAATCTCTGTGACAGACACGTAGCCCTAATGATAATGAATAAGAAGTTGGATGCCAAGAGTCAAAAGGGAAATAAAAGGATACCCTTAAGTCAAATGTAAGTTCCATAGCATCAAATGGACTATGATGAAACCTCCCATTGCTGAATGGTGATCTTCAGGTTTCAAAACGAAGATTTGTTTTTCTGATCAGACGAGGCTCTGAGCAGACTATTAACGTGTTCCTACTAGTGAGAGACAAACTTCTGAATCCCTGTCTCAGACTGGAATTCTTAAACACAACCTGCAGTTTCACACTCAAGCTAACTCAGTAAAAACAAAACACACAAAATGCTTCCCGGGTTCCCCAGAGGATCTGGAAACCAGCAGAGGGAGCAAGTTCCACAGCACAAGGTCTTTTCCAGTGAGAGAGCTTCCCAGAGCTTAGCAACAGGGCTGAGTTCCACCTAGCAAAACCAGAAGTCTCAGGGGATCTTAAATGTTTTACATCAGATTTTCCCACCCTACACTACAAGCAAAAGGGAGTAACACCACCAAATGGATGAAGACTACTTTACAAACATTTAGCCTCATGAGCTCCCTAATGCATTCGTTTCTTTTTCCCCCCACCCCCCAAATGGAGAAATGGAGACAGAGTATAAGGGACTTGCCTAAAGCCACAGCAAGTTAATAGAAGAGCTGGAAACAATGCAGAAGTCATGACAGTCTCACACTTCAGCCACTAGGTCACGTGATCTCTCAAGACTCCATTCTATTTACGTTTTTCAGAACTTGCTCTTGGGGGGAAGGTAGGGAAGGTTGGGATTTCAGGGTTCACAAAAGTGAGACTGATGGTGTGACCCAGGATGAGTGCTGGCTTCCAAAGACAGCTGTACCAGAATCTTGCCCTGCATACCCCATGCTATTCTGGCTGGAGATCTCCATCCGCAGAGAGAGCTTCACGTGACATTATTGATGAAAATGCAAAGTATGTTGAAGCTACTGTATTACCTTGGCTCTTGCCTCCCGGGCAGCTTCTGCTTCAGCAGCCATTGCTCTCTGTAGCTGGACTGGCAACTTTACATCCTTAATCTCCACGCGTTCCACTTTAATTCCCCATTCATCTGTTGCCTCATCGAGTGTGACCTGTTAAAGAGGCAAGACAAAGGTGCTAGATTCATTTACTTGGCTACATTACAAAAATCATGGGTAAAAAAAAAAATAATGTAGTGTTTAAACAAAGACACAGAACACATGAATTGAGTCAATAAATAATATTAATATTTGGACATCTCCTTGCACCTGAGGATCTCAATGCACTTAGCTGATGGTTGTGTCATCGTTGAACCATGTAATATCAAACATTTTGAGAAGGGAACACAAGCTGGTGGTCATCTCTTCGAACTAGAACATCGGCCTGAAATACTGGTGCAACCCACCCTTCAGGCAACAGTGGTCTTCCCTCTGTCCCAAGATTCTGTCTGCATCAAGCTGGGGAGGGTCTTCTCAAGGGTCCATGACCACGATTCTAGCATCCCTTTGCAGCAGTCTTCACAGCTCAGGGCAGGACCTTTTTATTAGAGTCAGGCAGTAGTTTTGCCTCTTTGGGATTATTTTTCTTTACTCCACCCTGCCACCTACAATTTTTAAAGCTAAAAACTAGATCTCATTGCCTCACTAGCCCATTATTGCCTCATTTGCTCCTTTTTATATTTGTATGCTGTCACAACAGCTCTCATGGAAGCTTCATACAAAACCCCAAATCCAAGGTTCACCTAGATATGCTCGGCTCTTCTCTGTACTGGTGTACAAGCCTGACCCTGCAAGGTGCTCATAGCCCTATAGTTCAGCTTTTCTGAATACAGAAGCAATGCACCCAGCACTGCTCATACCTGCATGCTGTGTGCAATTTCTTCTCGATCAGACAGGATCTGAGAGAGGTTCTTGGTCCCCAAAACATTCCTCAGGGTGGTTTGTGCCAGGAGCCGGGTGGCCGAGTCAGCATTTGTGATATTTGCAACAGCAAGGGTGGCATTCTGGACTTTGTAATAAACCACTCCATCCACGTTAACTGTCACAGAGTCCTTGGTAAGGATCTATAGGGAGGTAAGAAGTCTAATAATTAAGCAGAACAACAACGAAGAATGAAAAAGACAACAGAAGAAACTCTAATTATACTACTATGAGAGAGAAACGGGCCTATTTGAGTGGGGCCTAGTCTACAAGTTTCTATTTTCTTTAGGTTCTGTAAATTTTTTCTTCTTCTTCTAAGCTTAAATAGGATTTATATTAATAGAATCTGACAGGTCTTTTGCTCTGAGATGACCCTCATCCAATCAGGCCACCAATTGTCTAGCGCTCCAATTCTTTGCCAGCAAAAAGCCCAGAATATTTTAAGGAATACTAAGAGAACGAAATATGGATGAGTCTAAGTATGAGTGAAATAAGAAACAAGAAGCTATTACATCCCTGTTCACATCTAGAACATGTAGAAACTCAGAGGTACTTGACAATCTGTAACTCCGCAGACAAGGTATAAACTATCGAGCAGAGACAACATCCTCTGGTTCCCTGAATTGCAGTCCTGCCTCTGACGTTCTGAAGACCAGTGAACTCCAGTCACTCGCTTGGTTTTTTATTTTAATTTTTTCTTTTTCCTATTGTGGTTTGACAGGGAATGCTATCACCCCTAATTATGATTTTTCCTTTAATACTTTCTAAGATGTGAATGAGCAAATGTGTGTGTGTGAGAAATAGCATATGCGTATCCAAATTTTAAGTCCACCTTTAAATCACTTTGTGTTAACATGGACCATACAAATGTGTCTGTGCAAACTACTCTGCTCCCAAAGGGAACTTATGGGTTGTTAATCACTACGTATCATAGCAGAAATAAACTGGTCAGGGAATGAGTCAGCTGTAGAAGTCACCTAGTAACAGGGCACCTCCTTAGGTTTCCAGGGAGTGTACGTATAAAACTGATCATGTGTTACATTAACTTCATGAGTCATGTCTTGATCGGCTCATTGGATGAACACAATCAATAGTTGATTCCATTTTAACTGTAATTCTGATTTGATATTTGTGCTGTTTAATCCTTAATTAGTTCAGTAACAATTATAGTAGTTAGTAGTTTTGATTTAAAGGTTGCCTTTTCCTAATTTGTAATAAAATCCATCAAAATAATAAAGCTGTTTTTTTCTTTCAAAATTGCAACAAGAGTCACAACATTTTCTCTAGGGTTAAAGATAATTTAGTAAAGTATTTAAGAGGTACAGTTCTGTACCTAAATTTATATCTTTTTCCCTCACAATTATATGCTGGTAATACCATATGGGGAACAATCCTGAGTCTGCCAGGAGGGGGTAGTCCTAAAACTGTGGGTTGTTTCTATCTCAAAAGAATACAATGCGTAGGGGCACACATGTGTATGTATGTTTACATATATGCATATAAGTGAATGAACCATCTCAGGCTTAAACTCCTTTAGACTAGGAGGAATTTGGGGTCAAACTGCTTGTCACTGAAACGTAACTTTTTGCTAGGTTTGCAATAAGGTGTTATTGACCTCAAGGTCATGAGGTGTTAAAAATCCCCATATAGGTAAACAAAAACAAACAAACAAACCCTCAGTAAAAAGAGACATTTACACTAAATATACTTGTCCTACTTCGCTAGTTCCAGAATATTTCACAGAAGCAGAACAGACTAATCTGTCATAAGCAAAGTGGCAAGATAAAAGGACAGATACCATATATTAGAGAATGGGCAAACCTCATATTAGCACCCTGGACAGAATAGTAGTGTGAGGCAGCGTACATCATTGAGTGCCCAAATCCCTAGGTCCTTCTGTCAGGGGAGGCTCTGAGAACATTCAGAAAGCAATAGGGCTGAGAACTCCATGGTTTTTATTTAAATGCAAAGGTAGGAGTTTGGACCATTCCATTCACATGTGGTTAAGGATTGCTCTCTGGTTAAGAGCAAAAAAGCAGACAATCAAAATGTATAATGACAGAGGACTTGTTTGATATTTGTATATGTGGGGAGGTCACTTACAATGTGGGTGCCATCTCATAGTAGATATAGGGTGCTTGTGATTCTCACATCCATGGTACATTACTTATGAGATTACACTCATCAGATAAGATGCACCTGACTATGTGTGTCAATATATAAAAGAAGAACAAAGTAGGTGACCTACTTAGTAACCAGATAGGAAAAAAGGAAGTGGTATTTTTACTCTGCTCTTTAAAAAGAATGCCTCAAACAGGAATTTCCATGTAGGTGTGGGTAAACCAGAAGACAAATCCATTAGTCAGTGCAAAAAGAACAGGAGTACTTGTGGCACCTTAGAGACTAACAAATTTATTAGAGCATAAGCTTTCGTGGGCTACAGCCCACTTCTTCGGATGCATATAGAATGGAATATATAGAGGAGATATATATACACACACACACATACAGAAAGCATGAACAGGTGGGAGTTGTCTTACCAACTCTGAGAGACCAATTAAGTAAGAGGAAAAAAACAAACAAAAAAAACTTTTGAAGTGATAATCAAGATAGCCCAGTACAGACAGTACTTATTCTCACACTTCTTATCAATTTGTCTGTACTGGGCTATCTTGATTATCACTTCAAAAGTTTTTTTTTGTTTTTGGTTTTTTTCCCTTCTTTCTCTTACTTAATTGGCCACTCAGGGTACGTCTATACTTACCTGCTGGTTCGGCGGCAAGCAATCCATCTTCTGGGATTGATTTATCGCGTCTTGTCTAGACGCAATAAATCGATCCCGGAAGTGCTTGCTGTCGACGCCGGTAATCCTGCTCTGCGAGAGGAGTAGGCGGAGTCGACGGGGAAGCCTGCCTGCCGCGTGTGGACCCACGGCAAGTACCTTTAAGTTCGAACTAAGATACGCAACTTCAGCTACGTTATTCACGTGAATAACGTAGCTGAAGTTGAAGTATCTTAGTTCGAACTGGGGGCTTAGTGTGGACCAGCCCTCATAGTTGGTAAGACAACTCCCACCTGTTCATGCTCTCTGTATGTATGTGTGTGTGTGTGTATAATTATATATATATATATATACATACATACACACACACACACACACACACATATATATATATATATATTCCATTCTATATGCATCCGAAGAAGTGGGCTGTAGCCCACGAAAGCTTATGTTCTAATAAATTTGTTAGTCTCTAAGGTGCCACAAGTACTCCTGTTCTTTTTGCAGATACAGACTAACACGGCTGCTACTCTGAAACCTGAAATTAGTCAGTGCTTATCTGACAAAACAGAAATGGCCATATAAACCAATCTAGCCTGCGACCCTGTCTCAGCAGTGGCCAATGCCAGCTTCTTTAGAGAGAAGTGTAAACCCCCCAATAAGATACCTTGCCATAGAAAGTTATACAATAGAGAGAGGTTTCTGCCAGTTAATGCCCAAGGTACTGATAAGCCTTGCAAGTATTTTCCCCAATACGTGCAACTGCAGATGCTTTTCTTCTGAATAATCCTTTTTGCAATCTTATTGGTGTAGGACATTATGGAGACAAATAGCTTAATTACATGTTGCATAATCCAGCACTCCAAGTATAGCAAGAGGCAATCAATTTACATCAGTTTATAACACCCCCATCACCTACTTAACACAGAGAAAGGACTTTGATATTTTCCATTCTCCTCTTTAAAGCACGTGTTACAAAAGTACATACATAGGAATAGGAAGGCTCAACACAATACTTAACTGTGCTCTTCCCTCTCTGAGCATAAGACAGCTTTGACTTTGGCTGGATGAGGAGGTTTTAAATTGCTCTACTATTCGACGTGCATAAATACAATGTAAACTGCAAACACTCATACGATAACTTAACCAGACCCTGGGGCAGAAGCCCTCTCTCTTCTTCAGGACCGAATGTTTATATCGCTTCTTAACGGTTCAAAGGAGAGAGGAAAATACTGTGGTTTGCCAAGGGACACACAGCTCTGCATTCAGATGCTTCCACAGAGATGAAAAGAATAGCTAGAATGGTACTGCTTAAAAGCACCACTTCCCAAGCAGCAGCAAGGTTATGACTTTTTTTTTTTTTTTTGTATTGTGAAAGCACTGAATTTGGCTCTCCTTGTAAACAGGAGGAATGGGAAAAAACACTTCAAAACTACTCTAGAAAAGCTTGTGAGTAACCACTCACATCAGCTGGCTACTTAAGAAATTAGTTTTCCCAGCGAGAAGGCCTAATGGATTTCATCTGGCCTGATACCAGTTTTATTTATTGCTTTTCTTATGGCTGTTGATAACGGAATGAGACATGGATTTGCCAAGCATCCACTGCATGCTTTTAATTGGACTAAGATGTCATATCTGGATTGCAGTGGGAATGGTACACTGCAGAGACTTTCCAAGCAAGTTCTAATGATCTATTATGTTTGTATTATTATTTAATATTTATAAGCAGCGCAAGAGACACGCTTGGCATTTAATTGAGAGAACAAAGACACCGCCTCTCTCCAAGGAGTTTATAGTCAAGGATAGATACAACGAAGTGTGACTTCGGGAGAGATGATCTCTGGCAACGGAAAATGACATACAAAATAAAGTCATGAGGCTGCTTATAATGTTAGTTCCTTTTAAGATGATAATAAAAACACACTACACTGTGCAGGGCTGGGAAAAGTAGAGTACATGTCTAAGGGATTGTGGCCTTTGAGAAGGGTCATGGAGGAGGGGGCATGTGGTCTGCTTGGCCAGCTACACTTGCTGCTCTTACACCTCAGAATACATTAGTTACAAACTTGTTGGAGCAGTAACCTCATAAGGAAAGAGTTTTGAATGTGTCAGATCACACTGCTCAGAATCCAAACACACAAAGTTCCACTGGCATGTTTTACAAAACTGATTTGATCAATACCAACAGATTTTAATAGGGCAATAGCTGGAGAGAATTCCTTGGAAAACATCTCTTGGTAAATCAGGAAGTAGAAGGGGGTTCAGAGAACCTTAAAGAGAAGAAAGGGGTACAGAGTGTTGAACTCTGTTTACATTTGATAATAAGTAAAGACACTACCTAGAAAAAGGGGAAAACTTACCTCCTGGGGAGGTATATCAAATGAGATTGTCCTCATATCCACCTTGATGAAGCTGTCTGTGCAGGGCAGGATGAAGAATAGACCTGAACACAAAAATCCACCCCATATAATGAGACAGTGGACCATTTATACAAGTTTATTTTAGCAACAATTTGTGATCATCTCATCCTAGTTCAATGTTTCTAGACAGTTTGTCAGGATCCTGGCAGCTTTTTATTTTTATTTTTATTTTTTTTTATTTTTACACTACAAGGGTTTTGCACTGCAGTTAGTGGATCTTAAATTGGGTTCAGACATTATCAGGGGCCAGATTTTCAAGAGCTTAGTACTCTCACTTAGGATTTTCAAGAGATATCAACAATGTGTGACAATGCATTCAGCTCTTCTGAAAATCTGACTCTCCTTTAGGGAGTTGAGCTCTTTTGAAAATCTGGTTACAAGTGGCTACTTGGCACTGGGGAGGGGATGTCATTATTTACTTCCCATGTCCAGACATGGGGAAAACATTCCAGAAGCACCAAGATCGTGGGATAATATGACAGGAAATTAGTGCTTCTGCTGCTCATTCCCAGCATTAGGCTTGACAGCTGAAATCAATGTTGTAATCCTTTAAGGTCTTGGCACCACTTCTAAGGTACACAGATAAAGTTTTCAAAAGTATCTAAGTGACTTAGGAACCTAAGTCCCATTTTCAAAAGCATCTAGGCTCTTAAGTCATGTAGGCATTTTTGAAAACTTTACCCCACATATTAATTAAAAAAAAATGCCTTCATTTGATTAGATTGCTTGTTTCATACACTGTTCCCTATTCTCCCCTAAAAAATATGCATAGCCCAAGGAGGGCTGGATGAGACTCACTTCATAGGAGGGGACAGGGAAGCTAGGGAGTCACTGCTTGTAACATACTACTCACTGGATAAGCAGAAGCCTTCATTCTCAAGGGCTATGAATCCAGTGCCTTTAATGTAATTCATTTAAGGTTAAACTACAAGGACTCCTATTTTATCACTCCCTATAAAATTACAACAATTTATAATTTTATGTATTTATTAGGCACGTTAGCCCTCAGACCCTGAGCACCCTAAAGGCAGAGCATGTTCCAAAAGAAATCACAACCGGTATAAAGAGTTGAAGCCTGGATATCCAAATAGCTTGGGGGACAGGGAATCACTGTATAAACAAAGAGCTATTCGATGTAACCAATGCAAGTTGAAGACATTACCTCCACTAAATATAATTGTGGCTACTTGATAAGAGGAGTTTTACTGAAATTAGTTTGAAAGACACATCCAACACCATACAGTCCCTCCAATAAATTAGAGAGGGAAATAAACATTTCTTCAGTTTTGCTCAGAAAGTTGCCACCATTAAACTCCAATTTATATTGAGGGGACCTGACATATAATATAATTTTGAAATATTTTATTTTCTAGGCAATTAATGTTTACCTTAAGCTAAGACAGGCCACCCGATGCCTATTTGTTTGGGTTAAATTTCAAAGAAATCCATTCATTCATTTGGTGAGTCATTTAAAAAAAGTACCAAGCTAATAAAGTGCCTTTACACTGCCAATGTGCTTTCATCTTGCAGACCTCATATAACTGAATCACATGCCTTATGCTGGATCCTACATAGGACTGACCTGGTCCTTTTGCTCCACCCCTTCCGATGCGTCCAAGTCTAAAGATGATGGCTCGCTCATATTCCTTTATGATCTGTAATGAGAAATCAGATGTTTAATACAAAAGTCTCCATCAAGAATTTAGATACAATATCTTGGCTTCTAAATATATTAAGGATAACTCTGAACAGTCCCTGGTCTTGCAGAACGTAACATGCACACTTTTCATGTCCTCACCCCAGCTGTTCTAAGCAACAAATACTAAAGGGGGTTATCTGTCAGAAAAATATTCTAAAGGATTAAATCTTTTGGGATGTGGAGTAATTTTCCAAGGAGAGAGATGGCAGCTCTGTCACCTGAAGGGGGACAAAACATTGGAAATACACTATCAGGAGCACTACTGCACTGAGGCGGGGCAGATGGACTAGATAGGGTCTAATGGCCTTTCCATTTCTAATTTTTCAGGTTGTGTTGTGTTTTTTTCTTTTTAATAAAAGGTTTATAATTTCCTGTGCCCCAACTGAAATGCATTCAAAAAACTGAGATTAAGCCAAAATATAAGCATTTTCCCAGGGTCTAGAAACCCCAAGCTTAGGGAATTGAGTGATGACAACCTTGTAAGTGCTTGTCATTCCATTATAAATGTAAGGAGTGGCTCCTCAAAATTAATACTTGTTCTTGCTATTATTTTGACCCTCCAATGCAGTTTAGACAGGGATGAAAATTTGAGATTCCTCTCTTCTCCCGCAACCTCTCAGCGTTCTCCCTTTCCTCTTCTTTCCTACAGAGTAGTAATTGAGATGCCACTGAAATTAGCTTTCTGACTGATATTACAGAAACATGGCAATTCTTGTGTGCTGGGCTTGAATACACTGAGATGTTAAGGATTGTCCTTAACCATGTATTATGGTCAAAGTAAGAGGGATCAGGACCAGCTGGGTTTTGAGACAAAACAGTGAATTGGACAATGTTGTTAAACTATTAGGAAACAATCTGCGCTTTTTTTAAACTTTGGATCAAACTTTCACGTGAACATCTTTACCTTTATGCACAGCCAGATTGAGACTGGAAAGGTAATAAGGACGAGGAAGAATGAAATGATCACTAGCAACCATCCACACACACCAAGGCTAGTGTCGGTCTCTTCTGGAAGAGAAATGTAGATATTTTAATAGTTAAAACAGAACCATCTTTGTTCTATTAAATCATTAAAATTTAAAGATACAACTACACATTCCATGCTATAAATCATCATGAGAAACATCCCTTAGGACAAAGCCAAACCTCATTAGAATAAGAGCATGTTGGCCACATTATGGACTTAATTCTGCTTTTGCTTCCACTGACGTCTCTAAAGCTGCATTTGTAAACCTCAGAGAGCAGAATTGGGGCAAGTGAATGAAATCACAGAATTGAAGTATGTTTAATCCACGTACCTTAAAGATATGAAGATATAAATTTAAGACACTGCAATATTTTACCCAAATCCTTTTCCTCTCTCTCTCTGCCAAGAAAGATTGTGAATTTAATAGTAGAAACCTGTTTGTCAGGCTGATTTAGAAGCAAGAAGAAGAACACATTGCTATGTTTGCCCAAGAAAGAGGTAAAATACCAATTGCTTCTGCAAATAATTCTAGTGATTTACACCACTGAATCCTGAGTAACCTATCACAGAAGGTGCCAAGTGCTGCAGTTTCCCTCCTCCCCCCACAAAAAAAAAAAAATCACCTGAAGACCCAAGAAGATGCCCATTCTCAGAGCTGTCCTATCAAAAACAATTCTAGAAAGGAGGATGAGATACAATGCTTAGGGAGCTCCTTGGCCCCTCAGCAAAGGACATGTTCCTGCTCAAGGGTCTTCATATTAGAGGAATACATGCTAGTCCTCTGCTGTGAAATGGCTGCCCTCTCTCTCACCCAGACTCTACAAGAAAGGTTTCCTGGAGCAAAGAAGAACAAGAGCCAGTAGTTCTGAATGGTTCAGAGCTTGAGAAGAGTCTGCCAACTGCCATTAGGGTGATGCTGAGCTGTCAGGTGCAGACATGAAAATGGACACTCATTGAAGAGGAAGTTCCTTATCATTCCGGCTAAGAGTCTCAACTACCGTCCAAAAGTCTCTGTTGCCAACTGTAGAGTTCCCAGGGTGAAACTGATCACGGGCAAAAGCTGCATTGATACTAGGGGATTAAAACCACCACTATGCCACTGAAATTCATCCCCACCATCACCCCCACTCCTTAGCCTGTTAAAATCCTTAAAAACAAAAGTTCTGACATGTAGTACAAGAACATGTATTCAAAAAATAAATAATGAAATAAAATTAAAAAAAAAATCACAATGCTAAGATGCGTCTGCTAAGATACACATAACACAATACTTTAACATCTAAATTATAAGACTTTCCTTTGGACCATGCTTCTGGGTTTTGCTATATTCCACAAACATCAAAATGGTGCATGCTCAACTGTAAACAAAAAGTCTTTTTATCCTGACATAATTGCCATTCTACGCAAACTCCGCTTTTCAATCCATTTCACAGGACCTGGGATTTATTAAGCAATGGACTGTGCTAACCAGATGTTGGAGTTCTAAGAATAGTGGTCAGAGAATCTATCAGCTTCAGCTGGGTTTTATTTGAAGACTTGTGTGTCTTTCCCCTCAGGAAACACACAACTGATTATTTTCTATACTCAATAAAATTACAATTCCCTTTATAAGGGGTGGCCAACCTGTGGCTCCGGCGCCACATGCGGCTCTTCAGACGTTAATATGCGGCTCCTTGTATAGTCACCGACTCCGGGGCCGGAGCTACAGGTGCCAACTTTCCAATGTGCCAGGGGGTGCTCACTGCTCAACCCCTGGCTCTGCCCCAGGCCCTGCCCCCACTCCACCCCTTCCTACCCCCTTCCCCGAGCCTGCGGTGCCCTCGCTCCTCCCCCCCAGAGCCTCCTGCACGCCACGAAACAGCTGATTGGGGGGTGCGGAGAGGGTGGGGGAAGCGCTAATCAGTGGGGCTGCCGGTAGGTGGGAGCTGATGGTGGGGGCTGCTGATGTATTACTGTGGCTCTTTGGCAGCATACATTGGTAAATTTTAGCTCCTTCTCAGGCTGGCCACCTCTGCCCTATTATATATATATATATATATAT
>NC_048314.1:21561652-21586864 GCF_013100865.1 Trachemys scripta elegans
AACTCAATTGCTTCACAAAGGATTAACCCGCATGTTCCCTGCTCCCCGCTCTATCAAGTCCTGCAGGTCAGTATGGTTCCGTTTCATAGATGGGGACGCTCTTAGAGAGGTTAAAGTCTATATTTTTCAAGTGTATCCACTGACTTTGGGCACTTAACTTTAGACAACTAGGGTCCGCTTTTTAGAGGGGCTGAGCACCCACAACCCCAACTGAAATCAGTAAGAGCTGCATCTATTCAGTGCCTTCAAAAAATCATGCTCCAAGGGTCTCAAATTGAGACACCAAAAATTTGAAAATTTAGGCCTAAACTGATCTGACCAACCTCACACAAGAAGTCAGTAAAAGAAGCCCTGAGGCTTAGTTTACTCCTTCAGTCAACAGATCAGCTCTGAGGTATTCTTTGGCCTTTCAGCTAAGACAATCTAATTTATCTTGAAGGAGGATGGACGTCACAATCCAGTATTACTCAGAAAGGTAGGATGAACTGATTAGCCTCTTGTCCTTAGCCAAGGATGAAAAGAAAGATCAAAGACAAGTTAGCTCAAGCTCAAGAATGTGCTCACAATACCAACTCAGGGCTTCTTGAAGGAAAGACCCCATGACCTGTTGCTTAGTAGCTCTGAGTAATAAGGTTATTTGTGGGTAACGGGGACATACAGAGGACAAAGAAACTATTGCTGCAATTTGGTAATCGAGGAAACGATAAACAATTGTGCACAAAACTATTAAACAAACAGCTGTCAAAACCTGGTCATTCAGGGTGTGTTCACAATGCCATTAAAAATGCACAGCTGGCCCATGCTAGCTAACTCAGGTTCACAAGTCTCAGGCTCAGGGGCTGTTTCATTGTAGTGTAGGTGGTCAGGCTCGAACTGGGTCTCCGGGACAGTGATTTCAATACGATTTGCTGGCACTAAAGTCACTTGGGAGAAAAAAAAAAAAGAAAGAGGATATTGTAATATGTTTGGTGCCCCATCTCAGCCCTGTGCCTTTTGCTTGGTCAGACACTACATGTCCTCAGATCAAGTATATTTAAAAAAAGATTTCGCACAGCTATATATACAGCATTCACTCCTGGACTCAGTTCACCTCCCACCCACTTTTAACAGATTCTAACACTTCTAACAGATTTGAACAGTACCGTAGAGCTTGGCAGAGTGTGACAAAGAACAAATCATTCTTTTCACTAAATGCCCACCAAATAATTGACAATAGAACTGCTAAGAGAACAGGTGTGCAGCATACTAGGTTCTGGGACGAAAAAAAGACACGTTTCGGTTTCAGCACAGGTAACTGTAGAATGGAGTTCCACTTCCACTGGAACAAGAGAATCAGATCAAGACAGATTAATAGAATGAGCTAGAAATGGGCAGAGAGGAAGAATGGTTTGTGAACTGGACTGGGATTCTGAGAACTGGGTTCTGTTCCTTGTCCTACCACAGCGTCCTGGTGTGACTGTAGGTGCCTCACTTTCATGTCTGTAAAATGACACTCCATCCCAGAAGCATATTGTGAGGATTAACCTGTGGGTCCATGTGATCACCTGATACTACAGCAGTGAGCACCATACAAAAGCTCATCAAAAACAAATTATTATTAATTGTATTAATGTAGGGCCTAGGAGTCTTAGTCATGGACCAGGACCCCATTGTGTTAGATACTGTACAAATACAAACAAAAAGAGTCTCTGCCCCAAGAAGCTTACAATCTAAGCATAAAATAAGAGTAAACAGATGGATACAGACGGGGGTAGAAGGAAACAATATTGGTCAACATGATTGGCAGTGGTCTCAGCACATAGCAACCTAACCTAAAATAAAAAATAAAAAATAAAGCTTTATCATACAAAATATGGAAATCCATACTTCAAACCTCAGTACAACAGAACCCCATTTACTCAATCTAATTGGGACCGGAGCCAGATTGGATAATTAAAAATCCGGATAAACCGGAGAATTGGAAAATAAATTGCAGCAGTGCCATCTAGCGGCCACAGGCGAGATCACCCGCTTCTGGCCCTGAAGTCCTGGTTGTCCGGTTAGTGCAGACAGCTGGTTAATGAAGGGTCAGATAAATGTATTTGTACAGTAATGGATATACTGTATCTAGTAAATACGAGGGAGGCTCTCCCAAATAGAAACAGGAAAGCAGAGAGAGACTGAATTCTGCAAATTCAGAGCTTATCTTTGTTTCCACAAAATAGTTCAGTGAAATCTGGTATATGCAACCAATCAAGGAACTGACAAAAACTGGCTGCTTAAAACAGGAGGTGGAAAAGAATTTATTTAGTGTATTTTGGGCCACGTCTTATACCAAGTAGTTGCCTAATAAGGATGAGTTCCTGTACAAGTGTCACTGTATTGAACTTCAATATTCTGCTCTCCCTACACATTTGGAATGCCAAGGGGATAGCCACTCTTGCATGGGGGAAGAGGGGGAGAATACCAAAGGGGAGTACTATCATATGGATATGAGGAGGATTTTGCCTTTCCACAAGCTGCCATAGACTCCAAAATCTGAGAGAAAACACACACAGCTAGAAGCAGATTTTACAGGTTTGTGGTCCTCATACCCACACATAATCACTGCCACAAGTGTATGTTATCTACAATAATAACTTATTAGATTAATTGATTACATAAATCCGCGCTCAGTATGTCAAATTATGCTGAATACCTTAATTTTCAATCAATTTGTAAAGCTGGTGAATTTGATTATCTGTTCTATTAAGACAGGGAAGGTGGGGAAATCAGCTTGTGCAGTTTTGTTACTCTATTCACTATATTATCACTTTCGTTATATATTGAGAAGTAGGTTACCAAAGAATGACTATAATATATATCCATATGTTCACGGTCATTTATGTCAGCTTACTGGAGATGCAGAACTGGATGTAGATATGATATATGTCAGCAGCTAAAGTGCTGCAATCTGTCCTTCTTAAATTTGGGCCTTCTGGTTTCTAAGAGCCTTCAAAATGTAACATCTGTATCTTCCTCTTCCTTCTCCTCCACAAAGAAATTGCGTATAATGGACACAAAATGCCTATATATTCAGGAAGGAAATATAGTTTGCCAAATCAGCAAACAATTTCCTGTAGTTCTTGGGCAACCACTGGGTTATTCAACTGTGTCTTGCCCCAGTGTACTTAGCCTTGTGAGTATTCAGATTTTGAAAAGGATAATAAAAGGTTTTGGCTTAAACCTACAAAGGAGCAATTTTTTGTTGTATAGAATCAGATTTTTCAGTGGCTAAACAAGCTTTTACCCTTCCCAAATCCCAGGAAACTTTCCTCACAATCAGACTTCCTGTCCCACTGCTGCTTCTCAGAGCTACCAATAAAGAGGTAAATGGAAAGATCTTTTCTGGATGGAAGTTGTTTAACATGTGTTTGAGAGTTCAGCCTACTTTTTAAAAAGGCATTTAAAACCAGAATGTTTCAATTCACTTATTCAAAGTCAAACCCAAAATAAAACTTGGTAGAATACAGCTCTGCAATGCTAATGGAATTCACATGAACAAACACACCTTTACTATGAGAGCAGAAAGGTAGTTTACGTCAGTGCTTTATTGCTGTATCAATATTTAATAGCATTTTTCAGTGATAGGATACTCATGAGATCACAAGAGGTTGTCAGGATGAGCTCAAGATGCCATTCAAAACAGAGAGAGTTTATGCCCTGCTTGACTTTTTACACCCAACCAACTCTACAGAATTAGCTCATTTGGGAAATCCTAGCATTTATTACGGGATTCATCAGGAAAGGAGTGGTCTAGAGACTAACCATATATTTCACAATCATACACAAATTTCAACAGCATTTCATATGAAATATTAGTAGAAACGAACCTTTCCACATTGCTACATAGTCAAACCTGACAGGGACAAATATTGTCCCACTCTATCTCAGGAGAAGAAAAAGTCATACACGCACACTGCATGATCACTAGCATTTATTGTTGAGGATATATATTTAAGTTTTAATATACAGGAATCTTTTAGGCAACTGCTGAAAAACTGACTTTAATAATCATAATGAACAAAGAGAAAATACATTAGATAATTCCTCCACAGTAAGAGACTCAAAAACAGAGTAGTATTACATGCTGGTAAAAATGCCCGAGTCCCATCTACACTACAGCTTCCACCACTGCTACCACTTACAGAATTGCATCATTTTTCAGAACCGTAACTCCCTAGAGCAGTCAAGGTCTACAAAAGTCAGTACCTGTATTACAGCAACTACTAGCAATAGCAAGCTGTTTACTACAGTGCTATCTAACTCTGCTCTGAGCAGGTTTTCATAGGCAGAAATATCTGAGTCCCATGTGTGCTAGCAGCTTAGCACAGGTGAAACGTCACCTATTGTTGTAATACAAATTTTAATTCTTCTGTTTCAGCATGTGAAGAGAAAAAAAACCTTGCTCGACAATTCTTTGAAAGGCAGATCCTGCATGCCCATTAAACAGCTTCTGGGCCATATCATACCAAAGTGGTTCCCAAGCTTTCCAGACTACTGTACCCCTTTCAGGAGTCTGATATGTCTTGAGTACCTCAAGTTTCACCTCACTTAAAAACTACTTGCTTACAAAATCAGACATAAAAATACAAAAAAAGCGTCACAGCACACTGTTACTGACAAATTACTTACTTTCTCATTTTGTCTGTATGAAATTTTAGTTTGTACTGACTTTGATAATGATTTTTATGTAGCCTATTGTAAAACTAGGCAAATATCTAGATGAGTTGATGTACCCCCAGGAAGACCTCTGCGTACCCCTGGTTGAGAACCACTTCCATACCATATCACTTGTTTAGCATTCTTAGCTTGCTGTTGATGTCTCCTGTAACTTTTCAAAATACATATTATTTATAAACAATACCATTTGTTTTGTATTTTATTTCCTTCTATTGTTTATTACAAGAGACATTTACAAGAAAACAAGGTCTGTTTCATTAACAGTTGGTCTTCTGTTGCTTAGTCCCTATTTAAAAATCAGTCACCCTCTGTTTGTAACATCACAACTGGGTTTTGTATATAGAGTTATGGGATCGTAAACATGATTAAGAAGTCAAGTTAGCATTCAGAGAGCTAAGGATCCCCTCAGGAACAGAGATACTCTGACCACTAGACAATATAACAAGTTTGGCAGTCTCAGTCCAGCTAAGAATGGAGAGTTGTCCATATTGCAAAAGCCACCACCACTGGCACTGATTTACCCCCTTAGCAGCAAGGCAGAATAAAAAAGTGAGGACTGACCTATCCACTCATCCCTAAAAGAAATTCTCTCTATAAACCAGTGTTGGGGCAGAAACTTGTATTTATACTGCCCATGCTGTACCTGTACTTAAGACAGATGACTTAACTCTCCAGATACGTCAGTTCAACACATTTCACTAATACCAATTTTTAAAAAAGTTAACGGGATGAGGACTGAGTATGTGTCCCTCTAGGATGCTTCCATCCTATTGGGGCACACCCACTGATAACTATTGGGTTTGTTCTTTGTTCCCTTGCGCAAGTTTGTTATTTTGGTCTCTAGTGAACTATTACCACTACTGATCCTCTCCTAGCCAGTTGGGTAGGATACTGTCAATCAAAAGGACAGCGACAAATTTGTACCCTTAGAGCCAGCAACAGACCTTTTACACAAGCTTCTCTACTTCTCCTTGGTTACAATTAAGCAACTCTATCTCCTTATAAGCAATTAATACTCCATTCTGCATTAATGGCTGGAGTGATGAATGGATTTAATGATGGCAAATTGTACTGAATCAAAATAATTATAGACATCAGTAAGTCGTATCAATTTACTGTATGAATACTTCATCTACTATGGCAAAAATAATGTACAGCCGGTGTCTTAGCCTCCATGAGAACAAAGCATACAACAACTTCTGAATGACTGATAACTCGGAATGTGAAAAGGTAAGAGAGAAATTCACTTAATCTTATTCCAGGCACTTATTCAAAATGACTGGTTTAGTTATTAATATCTAAATATCATAAAAAAGAATGATATAGATATTTCAGTGGATACCAGAACTAGGCATTGGCCCCATGCCTAACAATACAAACCGGCATGCTGATATTTACACAACACAAGCTGCTCAACTAAACCTTTATATTGAAACAATCTTATGAATAATTCCCTCCACCCCAAACTGACTACAGCACAGAACAAACCCATATTTAGTCGCATTCTGGCTGTCTCAATCTCCATTACACCATGTATTTAATGGCAAAATAAACTGGTTTTCAGTAGTCAAATTAGCATTGTAAGATGATAGACATGGAAAATATCTGTTATATTGAGTTCATCCTCTGAAAACCAACTCTGAGAAGTCATATGAGATGTTAAAGTGATAAGAGCAGATAATACATGACACCCAAAAGACCAAAGAATGTTGGATAGTCCAACTTTTTCTAGTATAGCCCAAACTGCTAGTGTAAAGCACCACTGAGAAACAGGAAAAAAAAGTGGAAATTGAAGAAGAGTGATCTGTGTCTAGTGATGCAAGCATGCATGTGTGTACGTACAAATTAATATTTGGTTAAAATAAAGTTTTATGAACTTCCATTATGATTATTTTGAAAATCCTGCTGTCAGGGTTGTTTCATATCCCACCAATCCTATGCAATAGAACAGTGGTTCCCAAATTGGGGTTCGTGAACTATCCCTGGGGGTTTACGAAATGTTACAGGGGGTTCTTGGGGAAAAAAACTCCCTAATGGCAGACAGAGCTGTCCCTTGGGACCCCAGGCAGCCTGGAGCCCCTGGACTTCCAAGAGCTGAGCAGATCAAAGCAAGCGTATTGATCACACTGAGGAGATTTCAACTTCAAGACTCCTTACAAGAAATGGAAAGGGAGGTGTATATTTTTTGCTGTTTTTCAAATTAAATAGGCAGCTAGTATTGTTTTAAAAATTATTATAAAGAACAAGTTTAAGCTTTGTTGTAATGTGCGTTGTTTGCCAGGACTGCTCAAGACCTGAATGTTTGTGTAGGAGGAACTCTTTGAGTGGGTTTTTTAAATACCTTCATGCTGTTTCACATCTGATACTCCTTGATGAAACATAGGAGCCTTGTCTTATAACAGGCTTATTCAAAGTGATACAAACTACGAAAGTGAGATCTTGGAAGTGTGTTGCTGTTTTCATAATGTAATAAAAATACTGTCATGATAAATAATAATTAATAATAAATAGTGTGTAATATTTCCAAGACCACTGCTTTTATAATTTATAGTCAGGTAAAGGAGAAAATCCCTGGAAATATTCATTTTTAGGAGGGGGTTCGCAAGACTTGACATTTTAGTGAAAGGGGTTCACAAGTTGTTAAAGTTTGGGAACCATTGCAATAGAGTGACCAGACAGCAAATGTGAAAAATCGGGACAGGGTGTGTGTGTAATAGGAGCCTATATAAGAAAAAGACCCCAAAATCAGGACTGTCCCTATAAAATCGGGACATCTGCTCACCCTACTATGGAACCATCAGCCACTTCCTAAATTATAAGCATATGATGCTATTTTCACCATCTCATCCTTAATAGAACAGTTTGTTGTTTTAAAATCCACTATTATATTGAATAATCTGGTTAGTCACTATCATCCATCGAACATTTTGCTAATACCAAACACATTTAGTGGAGTAAACATATCAGTTCTTCTTATTCTCATTTACAGTTAGAAGTCTCTAAGGGGACTAGCTTTGTTGACAAGGATCTTAATTATATGTGGAGTTTCACTTCTTAGTGATCCAGCCATATTAGTTTCTGTCCAAAAGAAAACTGCACATTAGGTCATTTGCTAATGAAATGAACCCCCTTTCCCTACCTTCTTATTCCCATTACTACAAGTTGACACCTCATACAAGGAACTGAAAACTTTAGACTTATTTAAAAATTTAACCCAATTTCAAACCTCCTCCTCATCCATTTTTGCTGTGTATCCCATTCTGAGTAGCCAATCTTGTAAGAGGCCGGTGCCACACATTTTGTTTCTGGACATACGGTAGAACCTCAGAGTTACGAACGCTGGGAATGGAGGCTGTTCATAACTCTGAAATGTTCGTAACTGAACAAAACATTACAGTTCTTTCAAAAGTTTACAACTGAACATTGAGCGAATACTGCTTTGAAACTTTACTATGCAGAAGAAAAATGCTGTTTCCCTTTATTTTTTTTAGTAGTTTATGTTTAACACAGCACTGTATTGTATTGACCTCCCCCCCGCTGCTGCCTGAATGTGTACCTCCAGTTAAGGTGACCAGATCGCAAATGTGAAAAAATCGGGACGGGGTGAGGGGGTAATAGGTTCCTATATAAGAAAAAATCCCAAATATCGGGACTGTCTGTATAAAAATCCGGATATCTGGTCACCCCAGTTCCAAATGAGGTGTGTGGTTGACTGTTCATTTCGTAACTCTGGGGTTGCGAACTCGGAGGCTCTACTGTAGGGTGGTGACACTGGGCGCTGGTCTAGCTCGTCTCGTTTTAGGCCACCAACCTAGGGTTGCCAACCCTGCAGGACGGTCCTGGAGTAGAGTGACCAGACAGCCAGTGTGAAAAATTGGGACAGAGGGTGAGGGGTAATAGGCAACTATATAAGATAAAGTCCCAAATATCGGGACTGTCCCTATAAAATCGGGACATCTGGTCACCCTATCCTGGCGTCTCCAGGAATTAATGATCAATGTTTAAAGAGGTCATGGGATGGCACCGCCAGGAACATGACCAACCAACATTGGCAAGTTCAAGCCCGCCACAAGCTCCAGCTGTTCCTGTGCCCGGGGGGCCTGGCTGGCACAGAAGCTGCGCGCAGGCTGTGTCGGTGCCCGCAGCGGGGGTGGGAGCCCAAGGAAAGGGAACGGGCGAGCTGGGTAACCGGACACATGGGGGGGGGTGCCCTGCTGGGAAGCTGCGAAGCGTCTGAAGCGAACTTTGCCCTTGTTCGGGCCCGCAGCGAGCGGCTCCCGGGGGCGGGCAGCGCCCTGAGGGAAGGGGCGCGGAGCGCGAGGCTCTGCCAGCCCTGAGGGGCGCTTCCCGCCTCCGGCCCGCCGCGCGCGCCTTACCGCTAAAGGTGTCCGGCACCCGCCGGCTGCGGTCGGGTCTCGCGCCCTGCTTGTCCGCCATAGCCGCGTCCGCTGCGAACCGCTACCCTCCGCTCCGCCGAGTGGCCGCACCCTAGCCGCCAGCCCCGCGCTTCCCTCCGCCCTGAGCGCCCCGGGGCCGCCCCCTGCGCCAGGCCCCGCCTCGGCCCCGCTCAGCAGGGCCCCCAGGGCTCGGGGCGGAGCGCGGGGCCCCCTGGTTTCCGGCTGCCCTGGGGGGGAGACCCGCATTTTCCCCTGCGGTGAGGGGATGTGCGGGGCTATGGAGTGGCAGAGGCACAGGGGTGTCAGGGATATGGGGAGGGGGACAGGGGGTGTCAGGGATGGGGGGCAATAGGAGGCAGGGATATGGGGAGACAGATACTGGGATATGGGGTGTCAAGGATATGGGGAGGCAGATACAGGATATGAGGGGCAGGGTTATGGGGAGACAGATACCGGGATATGGCATGTCAGGGATATGAGGTGACAGATACAGGGATATGAGGGGCAGGAATACGGGGAGACAGATACCGGGGTATGGGGTGTCAGGTATATGAGGTGACAGATACTGAGATATGAGGGGCAGGGACATGGGGAGACAGATACCGCGATATGGGAGGCATGTATAGGTGGAGACTGACAAGACACAGGGTTATGGGGGTGTCAGGGATATTGGGGCAGAGATATGGGTCACCGGAATATGGAGGTGTCAGGGATATGAGAGGCATCTCCTGGGGGCTCTGGGGTTGGGTTTGAAGCCATGTCTGTTAAGTTATCTCTTCCGCTTTTCACTTTTCGTGTTGGATAGTCACTGTTGGTGCCCAGTGCAGGGTGGAAGGGAGGGCAGGGCTGAGTCAGGTTTGCAAGGAGCAGCCAGAAAGAATCATTTTGCTATTGAGATGTGAGGGTAGATGAATACCCCCTCTTACTGTTCACACTGCGGGCAGTGCACTTGGGGTGACCATTGGCCCTGTGACGTGTGAAGGGATGGAATTGTTCAGGCCAGAATGTTCTGTGGTGGTTACGATTCCCTGGGTGGGAATTGGGCAAAGGGGCCCTCGGATGTGATGGGGGAGGTGACAGCTGGTGAGTTATCTGGGAAATGGGCTGAAGGACCATAGGGCATGGTAAGGCGCTGACACGGATGAGGCAGTTGGGAAATGGGCCTTAAGAGGAAGGGAAGAGGAGAGGCATATGGGCACTGGGCCATAAGAAGAGGAGAGATTCTTAAGAAAGTGCAGTGACAACAGCAGAGCCCCCTTGACGAGCGGTGAAAAAAGTGAGATAAATTGGACAGGGTGTAAGCTTAAGTATGTGAGAGGAGCAGAATCAGGGACATGAACATGAGGTGAAAAGAAAGGGAGAGAAGAAACCAACCAATCCAAAGAGAATATGAGAGCACTGGAAGCAAACAGGCTGTGAAATTCCCTGGGAAGGTAAGTGACCCTCTAGTTTGTTTGAATATGAAAATTTCTGGGTGTTTAATAGTAAATATTGTTTCCAGTGGAGGGATAAATGGGCTCAGGGGAGATATTGCTAGAAGTAAGGTGTTTCAGTGGGGACTGGGAGTGTGCTCTAGGTCATTCAGTCTCTCTTTTACCTAGAGTCCATGGCCATTTAGGATAGGATTTTCAAAAAAAAGGGCTCAGCATTGTAACACTGTTCCTGTTGAAGTCAGCGGACGGGTGCAGGGAGGGAAAAAGAGTTTACCATTTTCTTAAATGGGAGGAGCGTTAAGGCAGCTTGAGCACTTTTGAAAATTCCACCTATAGGGTCTTGGCCTTAAGTGGCCCATGGGGCTCTTGCTGCTTCTCTCTCTTACTGAGATGCTGCTGGAGACACTACTTGCTTAGCCTAGTAAAGTGCTGATTCTATATTCCTCCCTCCCTTTTTTTTTGGCAGAAAACAGAGCCATGATCTTTGCAGCTTTCCTATGAGATTCCTTCCATGGTAACAACAATAGAGCCATAGAAGCAGGTAATTACATACTCAGCTGCTGCGCTGTAGCAACGTTGCTGTGTAAGGTGTCACACCTGTAAACATTTCAAGGCTGAGTCCTGGCATTAGAGGGCTATATGTGACCTGTGACTATTCTTTAATCACTCTTGGATTATGGGGAATAAACGTTTTCCACAGCTATGAAAGTAGAGAACGAACATACACATATATTTATTGTGGGGCATCATTATATTTACAGCTTATAATCACTAGCTTACTGGGTAACTTTGTTTCATTTTCTCGATCTGCAAAACTGAGATAATGATACTTAGCTCCTTTGGAAAGTATTTTGAGATATATGGATGAACAGTGCTATATAGTAGCTAGGTATTACTAGTGTAATTTAAAAGCTTAATGTGAATTATAATATATAATTCCTCTTTGTTTGAATCTTCCCTTGGAAATGCCCTGGCTTTTGCGTTCCATTATGTGATTAATAAAGCCATGGGGAATAGAGTTTCCTGTTTATGTAGAGCGATTTGTAGCTAAGTACAACAAATGCATGGTAAGTGATATGTAAGCTTCTCCTCTATATTATGGGCAAGGGAAATTACATTCTTTTTTAGTTAAAATGAAAGATTTTTTTGTCCACTGCAACCTTATTTCAGAAGCAAGTGAATCCCAAGATGATATGAACAGCATCAGTGCAAGAGCATAATGTAAAACTCTTTCCCACCGGGCCTAAGACGCCTGATAAACAGCCCTTCTCATCATCAATTGGCATGAATTTCTAATTGCATCACTTTGCTAGCAGATTCCAGACTAGCTCTAAGTAGCAAAAAATTCTCAGAATAAATCAGGGATAAATGAAAACAAAGACCAAATCTATTTTATGGTCCTTGAGTCCTGATAAACTTTTTCAAATCTCCCTTTTCTGACCACCACTACGAATATGCTTAAGAATATTGTCTGTGGAGAGCTGGAATTAATATGTTCATAGGTGTTGTCACCTAGGGAGGTTCTCAAGCTGGTAGTGCTTCTATGCTTTGTTTTTCATTTTACTGTTGTGTAAATTTACCTGTAGTTCTTCCTGCAAAAGATGTCAGTCAAACAACCTTGGAAACTGTATGTCTCTTTATCCGGAGAGCAGCTACAGCAGGATATCAACACAAGGTAGTCAGATGCCTGACAGTTTAGGGCAGAGAGTTCTATGACTGTGTTCATCTTTAATATGGAGACCAGAAGTCCCAACATACATTACTGCATCTTGATCAGAACAGATCTTACAGCAGACTGGAATACTGCATATTGAGGCATTTAGTATCAAGAGGCTACACCACCATATTAAAGATGAAGGAGACTGCAGTCTTGTCTATTTTGTTTGTACAAATTAAGTGTGCAGTGCCTTGGACTTCTGACAAGTTGTCAGTGCTGATCTCTTCTGAGAAAATAGAGCTATCTCTGCTATAGGGGGATCACTGTGCTGAAAGTGTTGTCCAGTGATAAGGACAACTCCTAACAGTAATCTCAGTAGGTTGAGAGGTAAAGGAGGATGCCCCTGAAATACAAGGAATAAATACTGTGAGCTGATGGTTTACTTTAGACCAAGTTTCAGCAATGAATAGTAAGCAGATAACTGCTAGCCTCTCTTAAAATCAATATCAGTAGTTAAGACTTGGGCATTTTCACCTTAGTAAAGCTAAAAAAATCACTTCATGAACACTAAAGTATCAAGCTGTTGTACAGAGTTTCACTAACATCTCATGCGTTTAGCTACAAACTAATACATATTTATTTCAGCATTTTGCTCAAGAATTTTAGAGTAGAAAGCCTTTTATCTGATTTCTTAAAGAGGATTTCATCCTGTTCCTGTTAAAGTCAATGGGAATTTTGCCATTGACTTCAGTGGTACTCATTGGTGATGGAAAAACTTGGGGATGAACACAAAGGTATTGTTCTCTGGATGATTGCTGCCATCGAGTGTCCCCTACCATGCACTACATCCATGTAATTGCTAGAAAGTTAACCAGTCTAATCAATAGTTTGTTTGTGTGTATATGTTTTTTCTTTAAACTGTGTAGCGGTGATTTATGTTGTTATATTAGTCAAATATCATGTTTTTTTCATCCTTCCTAAACATATCATACTTAAGAGAGGCATGCAATAATACACATGTCCAGCTACTTCCATCTATCTATACATAGGTCTTTCTTTCCACTTATCCTTTCTCCTTAGATTCATTTGAAGAAGGCTGCTGATGTTTGTAAGTAGGAATTGTTTTCTCTAAAACTGATTATTACAAATATAAAATTATCATGTTCTCTAAGTATATATGTTTTAAGGACATATTAATTAGTATTAAAATCTGACTGTGTGAACTAAAGCATTCAACGATCTACCCAAAATCAAAACAATTGGCAGAGTACCCTGAAAATCAACAAGTCCACCCAGCTTCCTTCCCCTCCCGCCATTCCTATCTATTCCCTCACCCGTGGCTCTTGTCCCTTTCTCCCATCTCCTATTATCCACCCTCTGGCTTCAGACCCCTCTCTAACTTCACTCCCAGGAGCGGCGCCAAGGTTTTTGGTGCCCTAGGCGGGGGTTCTTCCGCGCTCCTGGTCGTCGTCGTCAATTCTGAGGCCGGGGGGGGGTCCTTCCGCGCTCCCAGTCTTCGGGGCACTTCGGCGGCGGGTCCCGGAGCGAGTGAAGGACCCGCCACAGAATTGCCACTGCAGACTCGGAGCGCGGAAGGACCCCCCCGCCGCCAAATTGCCACCCCCCCAAATCCTGGCACCCTAAATGGAAGTGCCGGCCCTGCTCACTCCTATGCATTCCAGTAAGGCTGCTTTTGAGTCCTAGATGCTGTCTGGGCACTGTAAGAGTGCATCATCCTTTTCCTTTGTGCTGCCTGGGTGCCACGGGGGGGCGGGGGGGAGGGGAGGGGACTTTGAGGCCACCAGAGAGTCAGTCTCCCTGCTGCATTTCCAGTACTCAGTGTCATAGCTGGAGGAGCAATTGCAAGGAAAGTCATGTTCTGCCTCCCGGCAGCCCCAGGATGGAGCATACTCAGTCCAGTCACACACAGCAATGTGAAGCGTTAAGCATGTTCAGTTCAGACAGAATGCTCAGAGAATTTGGCTGCTAAACTCTAGCATATCTCTGAGCATGTGTGAACTGAAATTTTCAGAGGCTCATAACTTAGTCACATTTGGGTAGATTTTCATGGAGGCAACAAAAGGCACACCTCTGTCACTATGGTAAATTTCCAGTCATGGGGGCACTAGAATTTTTCAACAAAATGGTTGTAAGAATTTTTTAACATGGCAAAACAATGTATTTTTCCTTAATCTCAGTCTGAGAAGCAGCTGAACAGTTTTTGCTGAAATTTTCCAAAACAATTCACTCCAAAGCAGCCCTCTGACATGGAAATATCAGCTTAAATGGTTAAAGTTTGGCAACTGAAAAGAGGGTCTTCTGCAAAGTTTTGAGCAACCTTAACTATAGGCATTGCTACCTGCACCATCTACATTTAAATAATCCTAACATACTTAACAGCTCTGAGACTGGAAAAAATGGTCTTTTTAAAAATCTGAAATTCATGGAAGACAGGGGTATGAGAAGGAAGCTCCCCTTGGTTAATATTATTATTATAGAGTATTGGATTTGGCCACCAATGTTACTACTCTTCACTCCCTGATATCCAGAAGCCCATTTGTATCATGTGGGGGAAGCCTTTATGGGGCAGGTATTCCTGGAATTGCTAAGCTTCAAGTGAGTTTATTACAGCTGTTACTACTATCAATTTCAACCCAGAAAACTCAGGTCTAAACAAATACAATATTATGGGAGCTGATTTACAAGAGCGTTAGTGAAAGCTTTTCACTTCCAGTATTCACCTAAAAGACTTGCTATCTGGCACAGATGATGTTTGTCCTTTCTGAGTAAGGAATGAATAGAGTTAATTGGCACTTTTGACCTGGATGTGGCGTAATACAAATTCTGAATTCTTGTGGACATTAAAGATCCCATGGCTCTTTTTGCTAGTTCAGAGGTGTTGGCTCTGGTGTGCAATCTTCTTGCTGAAATTCCTGTTACTTTGATTAGAAATAGTATTCTTCTTTGTGTGTCCCTAAACTATAGCATAGGGTTGCTGCTACTATTATACTGTAGTGGTATCGGGTCTCATCTCAGTTACAGCTGCATTTCAGAAGTAGTGCTTTTTGCACAGCAGCACTCTCGTCAACCAGCAGGCACTCTTGTCAACCTTGGGTCATTACAAGGTTTTTATGTGGATTCTGTATCTCAAGACCATGCCTTGTAAGAAAGAGCATGATGATACTGTCACTGTTGAACATTTTGTAATAAATATACCTATCTCATAGAACTGGAAGGGACCTTGAAAGATGATCGAGTCCAGTCCGCTGCCTTCACTAGCAGGACCAAGCTTTTTTCTTTTTGCTCCTGATCCCAAAATGGCCCCCTCAAGGATTGAACTCACAACCCTGGGTTTAGCAGGCCACTGCTCAAACCACTGAGCTATCCCTCCCCCCATTTAAAAAAAAAATTAGGGTTGGAATGGCCCTGCTCAAAGCAGGACTAATCTCCAGACAGATTTTTTACCCCAGTTCCCTAAATGGCCCCCTCAAGGATTGAGCTCATAATCCTGGGTTTAGCAGGCCAATGCTCAAACCACTGAGCTATATCAACATTTCATCCCACTCTCATCATGAACCCTTCTCTGCCCCCCACCGCCTCCATCATCACTAAGAGTTTGCATGATTTGGGGCATACAGAGTAAAGGCAGAAGAGTTTTAATACATGAAATGGATGTATTTAACATTTGCAATATCACTCAATAACAATACCTATATATGTAATAAGGTGTTTCTGTAGCACTGTAGGTGTGTGATGGTTTATAGCTCAGTATAAAAAAGCAAGGTTCCCCAGGAAGTGTACAATCTGTTAGGGTATGTCTACATGCAATTAAAACTGCAGCTGGCCCATGCCAGCTGACTCAGACTTGAGCTAAGGAGCTGTTTAATTACAGAGTAGACATTGGGGCTCAGGCTGGAGCCCGGCCTGTAGGACCCTGCGAGGTGGAAGGGTCCCAGAACTTGGGCTGCAGCCTGTGCCTGAACCCACAATTAAACAGCCCCTTAGCCCAAGCCATCTGGCATGAATGAGCCACAGATAATGGAGGGTCAGACATACCCTTAGTGTACAAAAAGGGACACAAACAAAAGGTGGGACGGCTTGGGAAGGACAAAGGTTACAAAAGCAAAAGATCATGTGACTGCCTTCTTACTTTATGTTAATATGTAATCATTACAGTATGTAGGAAACAGTGGTGGAAGGCTAATAAAAAGGATCTTTAAGGAGGGATGCAATTCAATGTGGGTAGTATTTTTTATTTTGATTGTATATTGTTGCAAGACACATAATATGAGTGCCCTATATAAAGTAGCACCCCGTTTATTCGACCCTCCATTATCTGTCTCTCTCTATTAACAGAACAACCAGCGCACGCAGGTCCAGAAGGGGGCAATCTCGTCTATGGCCACTAGATAGCACTGCAGCTTCGCACTTTCCCATTCTCCAGTTTATCTGAATTTTTGATTATCCAATCTGGCCCTGGTCCCAATAATTGGATAAACGGGATTCTTCAGTACTCCAAATATTTTATGATTTGCAAATGGCAGTACATAAAACCAGTAAGTTAGTCTGGTAGGATTAATTGATCTTCAAATTTTATATATAGTGTACATCATCTATAACTTAGCCTCTAAGTCTAAGCAATGGCCCCCTGCATTTTCCTTTGACAGGATCACAACATCTTTTTGAACTCTGATCTTTTTGTAAGTTTTATGGTATTAGCCAAATGTAGGGAAATTTGTTCTTGAGCGTGTCTGCATGGGGACACTCAGGAAAGTTAAGATGATCTAACTGTAGGTGTGAACTTAAAATGCATTAAATCCCTGTGTGGGCTTTCTCCTTCAGAAGTAAAGTGGCTTTTGTTCACCTTAATTTAATCCTTTTAAAGGGGATTAAGATGCTGCTGATTTTTGTATATTGCACATGGCTGTTTGCGTCAGTCCTGTGTGTCATGACCCAGGAGTAGTTGTTGACAGAAGATGCAGTGCACCATCGTTAAGTATCCCAGTATGCTCTGTGCCACCATCCAGCACAATGTCTTGTGGGTCACTTTCATGTACTTTGTGAAATAACAGCAATTTGCACAGAGGTTTCTAGGAACTAGAATCAATTCCCACAGTCCCACTTTCTCCATCCCATAATGCTTGTTCCATCTCCATTTTCACACTTTTAAAAATTTGCAAAATCCCACATGCTGCTTCTCTGTCTCTGGTATCTCTCTGTCAGAAGCACAGACCCTGCACAGCTCAGCACAATTCTCATGACCATTGCTGATACAAGATGAAAGATTCTCCTGCATCTACGGAACCTCAATAACTTGTGCTACAACTGGTGATGCAGTGATGAAAATGGGATGCCTGAGCACAAGGAATGGATAATGGACACAGTGAATCAAAATGTCAGCTTGTTGCTGACGTTCATTAAGCAATTCAACATGGTGAATTGGTGCTTCTGGGCCCTCACTGGTGGGATCACATCGTAATGTGATGGTTTGGAATGACAAGCAGTGGCTGCAGAACTTTCGGATGCAAAAGGCACATTCCTGGATTTGCGTGCCAAGCTTGCCATAGCTCTCCAGTGCATTGACACTGGAATGCAAGCTGCATTGATAGTGGAAAAGTAAGTAGAGATCATAGTCTGGAATCTTGCAATGCCAAATTGCTATTGATCAGTGGGGAATCAATTCAGAGTTGGAAAATCCACAGTGGAGGCTGTTGTCATCAAAGCGTGCAAGGCCATCAAGTATATTATGTTGTACAGAGACTGTGACTCTCAGCAACGTGCAAGAATAGTAGATAGATTTCAAGAAATCTATAGGATGCAGATTCCTACTTTGACACCTTCATCCCTTGCCAATGAGTACATCAACAGAAAGAGGTACTTTTCCATGATTATTCAAGCACTGGTGGATCACTGGGGACGTGTCACAGATATCAGTGTGGGCTGATCAGGGAAGTTGCATGGTGCTTGCATCTTCAAGAATACAGGACTTTTTTAAAAGCTGCAAGCAGGGACAATCTTCCCTGACTGGCACATTAACAGTGGCAATGTTGAAATGCCAATGGTGATTCTGGGGGACCCAGCCTACCCCTTACTCCCAAGCCAAGGAATAATCATCTACCAACTAAGCAGGTGCAGGATGACTGTTGAATATGCTTTTGGTAGATTAGAAGGTCACTGGTGATGTTTGATGGCTAGACTGGATCTCAGCGAGACAAACGTTCCTATCATTATTGCTGCACATTGTGTATTATGTAATTTTTCTGAGGCAAAGGCTACTGGGGCAACATGCAGAAATGTGGTGGACAGTCTGTCTTTTGAATTCAAACAGCCACACACCCAGGGCTATTTCTTCTGGCTCTAACCGAGCACAGGATAGTGATCTGTTGTGGACTGTGTAAATTAGACTGATATAAATTCAAGATTAGTGTTTCCTAACATGTAGTAGTTGCTTGAAGTGGTAACTACATTCATTCCAAATTATTAACTTTAACTGTGTTCCCAGTGCTTGTTTAAAAAGTAAAGGGAGGAATCAAAAGTAAAAGCTTTTGTTCTCTAAACACGATGGATGGGATGGATGCCATTTTTAAATTTGGGAAGAAGGGCAGGAGGGAATGGAGGTTTTAGTTACCAAAAAGGGAAATAGAGATGCTTTTAAAGAATACAGTATCTATACACTTACCTGAGCTCCTTTCTCCTTCATCACTGGGCTCATCCAGGCTTGACTGGTTGGACTGGCTTGTCGCTGGCGGAGTTGGGTGATTCCTGGATCATCACATGGTTTATCCACCCTTCTGGTTCCCCCTCCTCCATCAGCTCACTATGCCCAGCTCTCACAAAGTGTCTGCAGTCACATTCAGAGTGCTGGTGGGGTCCCCAACTATGACATGCATGTCATTGAAGTGGCAAGACTGTGGCAGCCCTAAGGCTTGCTGCCCTCACTCACCCCCTGATATGCCTGATGAAGTTCCTTGGCCTTCACCCAGCATTGCTGCTCATATCCCTGTCATGGCCCATGGATGTCTCTAACCTTCAGCTGCTCCTTAGCTGGGCTTGCACAGCCTCTTCTCCCTATGGGTGGAGGAGAGCCATGATGTCCAAACAGGAATGTGTCTGGTAGCTTTGTGTGCATGGAGCTGACATGGTGGATGCTAGCAAAGGTGTGTTAGTAGATATGCTCACCAACGTGAGCAACCAGGAAAAAACATTTCAAAATCACACCGAGTCTTTGAAAGGTCAGGCAGGCATCTGGTATGTATGACCCCTGGGCAGCAGAGGTCAAAATTATTACTGGAGTGACCCCTGTCTCGGGGGCAGGGGTATTATCAGATAGCTGCAGGATTGCTATGGTCAACAGAGGTAATGCGGTGCCTACAGTAGCACAACATCGATGGAAGTAAATTGACTTTGGCTCTGTGTCATTTGGGGAGGTGGTGTTATTGCATCAATTAAATGGGCTGATATTTCAGCAGGAGACAAATTTAGGTGTGGATGCATGCAAAATTATGTCAAAACAAATTGACTTTGGTCAAGCTAACTTTGTAATGTAGCCCAAGCTTAAGACTCCAATGCTAGCAAGGTTTAATTATGACCTTGTATTTATACAAAGCTTATTTTTTTCATTAATGGCATTTTCAAAGACTAAGACAATTCACAGTAACACACACCTGAAATCACACTGGATGGCATTGACCCATTGTTATGATATAGGTTGAGCAATGAAAGCCTGTCATTTACATAGTACATTTTCTGAGTGTTTCAACAGAGGCCTTCGGCCGTGGATCTAGGTAACCAAATGTCCTGATTTTATAGGGACAGTCCTGATATTTGGGGCTTTGTCTGTTACCCCCCCCAGCCCCTGTCCTGATTTTTCATTCTTGCTATCTGGTCACCTTATGGATGCCATAAATAATGATGCATGTTAACAGTGCAGGACGGGCTATTTCAAAGCACTGTACTGACATCCATTTTGCATTGCATATAATATCGAATACTGTAAAATTTTCTCACTGGGTGCAGTACTTATCTGCATAGAGGGGGAACACTAGGATTCTTTTAAACATGTCTGTGTGCTTTTGGTGCAGAATTAATTACCAAGATGCACAGAGATTGATTGGGCCTTGGGAATCTCCAGCGAATGTTGTGTACTTTTCCAGACTGACAGCTAGATGGTACTGTTGTGTAATGCAATAAATATTCCTCTGCCATTTCCCATAAGATGGCAGGTTAAACAGGACCAGTCACCAGTGCCTGTTTATTTTAATTTTCTTAAAAAACTGAATTTGATGCTGGCTAAAGGTGCCATATTATAAGATCTTTTCAAAGGATGTCCAGAGAACAGCTATAGCATAGGCCATAGCAGTGCAAGTTTCCCTACATTACTTACTGCTAAAGTGCTTCAACCTTGCCGTAGAGTGACCACTTTTAGGCATGACAGAGTAGTTCAGTCTCCATGACTATTAAATTTTGTTCCCTCTGCCATGAGATTGCCAGTAAGGGTATCAATTGTGATAGAGAGTCTTGTGGTGTGATCACCTGGTCAAGTCAGAAATGGACTGTGACCCAAAAATTCATGGCACATAGGACAGACAGCCATCAGGTGTTTACAGGTAATTGGTCGTACAGGTCACCGTCCACCTCCAAAACACCTTTTAACAGAAATACATAATAACCAAACTAACAATTTTTGATAAAATAAGGATATTTATTAACATTCAAGATTTACAACAAAATAAAGCAAATCATTGAAAAAATCATTGCCAATTTGTATTTTAGGAAGAATGTTTTTAAAAAGCAACCTAAATTCAGTAATTGTTAGAAGATAATTTTAAGCCCTTAAATTCATATAGCCAGATCTAATACTATATACAAAATGCAATATTATCTCCAACATACCCATCCCTGTTACAGATCCAGTCCCAGAATGCCAGTGTTGAGGGTGTTTCCTGCTTCCCATCACTCCATGCTTCTTATTAAAACTCAGGTCTACAGTGTGATGGGTTCGGTCACAGAGACCCCCTTGGGACTGTCACCTGATGTGCTGAAATTACCTCTGAGCCCATTTTCCCTGCCAGCTTGGGACTTTAGAACCCTGTCTTGTTGAGCCAGATATGCTAACCTGCTGCAACACAGACCCAGGATCTAAACCATGCCCCCAAAGCTGCAGACTAAACTGAAAATGGCTTAGCAAGTACTCCTGTCTCCAGCACCCAGACACCCAGCTTCCAGTGGGATCCCAAATAAATTTGTTTTACTCTGTATAAAGCTTATACAGGGTAACCTCATAAATTGTCCGCCCTGTATAACACTGATAGAGAGATATGCACAGCTGTTTGCTCCCCCAGGTATTAATCACTTACTCTGGTTCAATTAATAAACAAAAGTGATTTTATTAAGTATAAAAAGTAAGATTTAAGTGGTTCCAAGTAATAACAGACAGAACAAGGTAAGTTACTAAGTAAAATAAATCAAAATATGCAAGGCTAACTTAATACACTAAGGATCTAGTTACAAATACTAACTTCTCACCCTAAATGTTATCTCAGGTACAATCCTTTTCAGACCAACGTTGTAGTTTATGGCCTGGAACCACACAGGCATGGTGAGATCGAAATAACTGTGTTTACCAACTATGTACAACATGCAAGGCCTAGTTACATAGAACCCTGCCAGAGCATGCGTATATGAAACTTAGAAGACACTGCACCCCTAGAACAGGGGTGGGCAAACTTTTTGTCCCGAGGGCCACATCTGAGTGGGGAAATTGCATGCATGTACCTGTGTCTCAGCATACAGTTTGCAAACATTTAAAAACAGACATTCTGATAATGCAACAGAAAAATTCATACTTAAATCTAAAAGTCCTAAGAAAATGAAAGCTTAATATAACTTTTGCACGGATTTGTTAAAAAGTGTGTGTGTGTTGGGGGAAAATAAACTTCTCTCTGATCCACTGGGTTATAGAATAAGGGGAATATAAACTAGCTGTTACTAAGGTTCTGTGGTTTTCACTCTGGGGTGTTTCTGCATGCTCTTTTTTTTTAATTGAAACACACCTGTAAAAATGTTAAATAAAGGGATGTGCCTTCATATAGGTTTGTCTTTTAAAGTGTTTATTCCTTTATTTACAAAACTTTCACTTGTATTTGTTGAAAAGCCAGCGAAGAAGCAGCCTTCTTATCTCTGATCCACTATTACATTACAAAGGCTGTTTTTGCTGACAGTGGCTTTGCTGCAAAAGCACGCTTCTTCAAATTGTCCTTACTAAAAAATGACCAATGTTAGTCTAAAACATAGGGGAAATCTTTTAAAAATTGTTTGTTATGAAGGGCATATCGTTTTAACCTTTATTAAAGCCCCTATGTAAAAGGGATACATGGTGGGAAAGATGCTTGGGGTCTGATTTTTTTAGATGAGAATAAGGCAGTTAAGGGGTGGGGGAGGGAGATGGCTCTTGTTTAAAAATCTTGGGACTGTAGGATTGGTTCAGGAAAATGTATTCTATGATGCAGCTGTAGAACAGCGTCAGATTGGTCCGTTCCAAAGGTGGAGATAACTAGCTTGAGGGGCTGTGAACCTTGGAAGTTGCCTCTTTTCCCAGGAACAGTTGGAAGGGTAAGATCTCTCTCTCACTGACTCAACCATGTGCGGTCTCTCTTTGCCCTTTGCAAAGGGGCTTTTTTTTCCCTTTTCTTGCCCTGTTCTCTCTTTTAACCTACCTTTATATGTTTTTCTTTTAACTCTTTTAAAATGCTCTTTTCTTAACCTATCCTTGTATTTAATAGTTTAAATGCTTTTCTATTAACCTCCCTTTATACTTTTTACCATGTGCTTACTAAAACAGTCTCTACTTTAGTAAATTCTTTTTGCCATGTGTGTTCTTTTTAACCTATCTTTCAATATTATTTAATGTTTTTAAATGCTCTTTTCTTAACCTACACTTATATTTAATACACCATTTACATTTATCTCAATTTTTTATTCTTTAATAACCTGCCAAACTAGGCCTTTAAAATCATCTCACCTTACTAAACCACACCAAAAATCTCTCTTTTCTTTAATAACTTGTTTCTATTCTTTCAAACTATCCCTTTAAAAACAAAAATCTCCATTTATTAAAGTTCTCTCTTTCAATTCTTTAATAACATGCCAAACTAGGCCTTTAAAATAATCCCTCCTTACTAAACCTAACCAAACAATCTTTCTTTCCTTTTTTCCTCTAAACCTTACCAAAGCTTTCTTTTTTAAATCTTTAAGCTCTCCCACTCTCTTCTTTCAACCTTTTTCTCTAAACAAGCAACCAAATGTATCGAAGCACAAGCTCACAACATTCCCCCTATTCAAACATAAAAAGATAATCTTTTTTTTTTTCCAAAATGGCTGATGGTGCCAAACCTCGACACCAATGGAAATGGGGACGGAGGGTGGGACATAAGCCCTAAATTGGGCGTGGAAACCTGTCCAAAAATACATGGTGATGAATGCTATCGAGGTATATACCACAGCTTACGGCTTCTGAAGAAAAGTCCTGCCTCCAGAGTCCAGGGTTACTTTATCCATGGAGTTCATGCCAGATCTAGGCACTGAAGAGCCCCACTACTGGCTCTCCTGCCCTCCTGGATACCCCCTGCTCCACATTCAGGGATCTGGTTAAAACAACCACACCTCAATGAATAGAGGAGAAGTTACCTTATGATCACTCTGAAGTGTGCTCTGATTTTTTGCATGCTTTAAATGGGACCTGAATTCTGACTCTGCCCAAATCACAAGGTTGGGCAGTACAATGATGTGTTGTCATTAAGACAGCAGCCTCCAATGAGAACCCTATTTGCTGGGCAAAGAGAATAACTTTGTTCCTTTCAGCTGAGGATCTCAGAGCTCTTTACAGGGATTTTTTTAGGTAGGGCAGCATGTGGTACTAGTAGTCAGGAGGTCTGAGTTCTTCTACTGACTCATGGTATGACCTTGTTACGTCAGCTTTCTGTGCTATTTCCTCTGTACAATGGAGGTAATACCTAACCCAAACATGGAAGATGCCTTCTGTATAGTAAGTGATGTATGCAAATGGGAAGCTTTGAGCAAAGGCTTGTTCATTTTGATATAGATTTTTGAAATACTGATCTATACAGCCCCATAAGCATGAAAGACTCTTCAGACAAATGAGATGATTCCCTTACCCCAAAGAGCTAACCCAGCTTCAATGAGATGGGGTGGTCCTTTAGAGAGAGGAGGAGGAGAGGAGAAGGATTATAGCCTGCAAATCCCTGGGTTACTGGGCTTAGTAATATGCGTGGTGAGTGTTTTGTAATTGGAGTCTCAATACTGTAATCTTCCATTGGGAGTCAACAAAACGATATGTTTGAAAGCTACTTGTGGCGGTAGACGGTGGCCTTTAACTCTTGGACAAGCTTGCTTTATATTCAGTTTGACCCCCTTCTCTCTATGTAACACAATAGCTTTTAAAAGCCATACCCAATTGGTTCAAACATTTCAGGGAATATTCTAGGCATCAGTGGCCAGAACAGCAGTGATTGAGGAAAACCAAAAGGGGAAAACAGGAAGCCGCTCCATCTGTTTAGCATAGTCACTGCTTCAAGTACCTCTGCTGTTGCCTATGGGTCAAGCACCTGGTGGATGGCATCCATTATTAGCACCTTCTAGCACAGGGGTGGGCAAACTTTTTGGCCCGAGGGCCACATCTGAGTATAAAATTTTTATGGTGAGCCATGAATATCCCAAAATTGGGGGTTGGGGTGTGGGAGGGTGTGAGGGCTCCTGCTGGGGGTGCAGGCTCTAGGGTGGGGCCAGAAATAAGGAGTTCAGGGTGTGGGAGGGGGCTCCAAGCTGGGGCAGGGGGCTGGTGTGTGTGCATGGGAGGGTGAAGGCTCTGGGGTGGGGCTGAAGAGTTTGGGGTGCGGGGTGTGTGTGTGAGGGCTCTGGTTGAGGATGAGGGCTTTGGGGTTCAGGAGGGTGCTCTGGGCTGGGACCAAAGAGTTTGGAGGGTGGGAGGGGGATCAGGGCTGGGGCA
>NC_048314.1:22249763-22256734 GCF_013100865.1 Trachemys scripta elegans
ATGTCCGGAAAAAAGAGGACGTATGGTAACCCTACTGTTGACGTATCCCACATACTACAGAAATAGTAGCCCAAGTTCTCCTCTCAGAACAGAAGGCCTAATTCTGTCCTCAAGCACATCACTGTAAATATGGAGTAAATCCATTAAGTGACTGGAGTTATTCCCGGTTTACATAGGTAGACCTGTAATCAGTCACTAAAGATAGGACCAGATTCTGAAGGATGCACTCAAAGAATCTCTCTCATATCGAGGAGAATTACGGTATTACATACATTAAGCAGCAGAGGAAATCTAGGTTTTTGTTTAGCAGAGGAAGGCTAGTATTAGTCCAGAGCTTCATAAAAAATTTGAAAAAAAATCTTTATCCAGTTATTCAAGACCTACATTATATAATGTATCCAAAAGTGGCAGTGTCTATTCACATCTGTAGAATGTGCTATTCCCCCCCCCCCCCCGCAAACAAACAGAAGATAAAGAAAGCACAAAGGAATCCAATTTGTAAAAGCTATAATCAGTTTTTCTTTCCAATACAATATGGATATAAAAATTGGCAGATTCTGAGGCTTGGAAAGAATCCTTACATAAGTGAATAAACCCATGCTTTACCCAAGCTCTCAATGAATAAGGGCAAGATCATAGCCTATCCTGCACAAGGAAGTAGGGGGATGCAAGGTGCCTCTTACTCCCTTGTACTGGAGTTCTGTACCAACACTTCCTGTGGGCCTGGGAAAGCAGGCAATACATTCCTCCCCACACATGCAGATGGGCAGAAAGGGCAGGAGTGGCCAGTCTTGACTTCACCTCACCAACATACTAGAGCAGCAAGGAGCATGTGTGGCACCTGTATAGACTCACTGCAGCTTAATCCCTCCACAGATGAGACTGTCACTTCAATTCACAGTCCCCCAATCTCCCTCCCAGTCTGCTCCAGCACCCTACCACCCTAGCCTTTTCCATGGGCTAGACTGCAAAATGACAATCTAGCCCTAAATACACAATATGGCCTGAACTGTAGTTCTCTGGCTTTGGTACAGCAAGTTACTTTGATTTTCCTGACCCTCGTGTTGTCACAGTTACCATGTGTCTTGTCCCTTGGATGCTGCAAGATGGAGCAATTAATGACTTTATTATAAGAGTTGGCTGGTGAAAAGAAATGAACAGAGCTTCAGGTGCTGTCACAGTGAGGCTACAGGTAAGTCCTTGAAGTCAGGATCTCTACATAAAAAGGACTGTTTTGCTATGACACTTAGCACTGGGACGTCTTACATGAGTAGCCACAGGGACAAAAATGCACTTCAGGAAATAATTTTTGAAGGGTTCAGCTGTATAGCATAGAATTCTCATGTAACAAATACACTCTCCCCAGTGAAAGAGAACTGATGAAGGATGGAAACAGCTAAAATAACATGAGACATGACCAGTCACTTGTGAATTTAAACACACACATCTTAATATCTCAAGTAATATTACATTTCTAACCAGCATTCTTGGAAGCATGGACTAACTACTTAAAAAAAAGCATGCATCAAATCCCAAATTTGAGGTTGAGTTACCAGTTTTTACCTCTGCAGATTAGTCACCTTCATACGAGGTTTGTCGGAACCACCACACAGACAAACATGCAGAGATCATCAGTAGCCTTGGGAATCTAAATTGGTGACCTGCTAGGCTCCTATCTGGCTTGTTTGAACTGGAACCTCATGAGAAAGGAGGTTTGTTGGAAAGAAGATGGTTACTTGGAGGCACAAGTATATAAGCCACCAATGCAAATGCTGGAAATCTGAACAGTGAAGAACCGGCTCGATTCATTTTGCATTCTACCATTTTTTAATATTTAGTAAGAATGTAACAAAAGAACTGAACCATACTTACATATGCTGTTTGGCAAATCTTGGCTTAAATCTGATATTCTCGTTGCTGAATGACTGACTTTAGAGACAGAACTGACTTTGTGTTAAGTGGCTAAAAGGACATTATCTTTTAAGGCCATAAGAGTCTAAAAAGCATTTTAAAAGGAAAACACAACAGTATAGAGGACACTGTTCCTAAGCTCCTCTGATGTATATAGAAAAATCTACCACGCCAGGTGAATTATGGGTTTTTTAATCATTAAGGATTGCATCCAATACACACTGGACAAGATAATTTACATTTGCAAAGAAGAGCTTACTATAGAGTTGTCGGTCCCATTTTACCAGTTCCAGAAAAAAAGCCTGCTGCCATATTTAGCAGGCTTCAAATCTCCTTCAATGGGCGGATTTGGCTCTGGTCTTGGTCTGGAATGATAGACATTCTCAGGGATAGGTCGGTCAGTCTGCACTTTCGTGACCTGGAAGGAAAAGTAGTACACTGGAATTTTTCTTGTAATATTTAATAGACAAAACTACATTAAGCCAACAGCTTGGAGGAGAAACAATACAAGTGGCTTTAATGAGTCATGCAGCAGAAAAAGAAACCATCCATTAGTAGAATTAATCAAATGCTCACTAATTCGGCACATATTGCTTGAAGACTCTGCAAGTATTTAGTAGAGCACCTTACAGTTTAGTGGGCCAAAGGATTCATAGTGACAGACTGCCACAGATACACAGGGCACATTAAGGAAAGGACTCAGACACATTTCTATAATCTAGATTGGGATAAGAAAAGCAGGACAGTGACATCACAGAGTGGTCAGGGAAGAGTAAGATGAAGCAAAAACAGTACAATAATGTGGTCACTTAGGAGAACGTGTGTCAAAGGTTACACCATTTTTTTTTTTTTAACTCAATAGCTGAAACACTTCCTTCAAGGCAAGTTTCTAATTTAAAGTCTAGCTCCCATTTACACCCAATACAACCCCTCCGACTTTAGTGGCGCTACATGCATGCGAGATAAGAATCTGTCTTGTCAACAGTGGACCAAAACCTCAGCACCTTTGAAAGCTGCTACTTTGCAAATAAAGTAAAAGTATAAACAAGTGTGCAAAAGTATGCACAAGAAGTTCCTGTTTTAGCCGTCTGAGGTTAAGCACCTGAACTGTCTCAAAAATTAAGCATAGAAAAAACTAACAGATGCTCAGTGTTGCCTAAACTTGTATTTTTGAAGGCAATTCTTAAAGGATTATCCACACAACAAAATTAATATCAAATGTTTAGTAGAAGTGTCCACTTCAAGCCCAGCACATCCTTTCCTCCAGTCCAATGTCAAATATACAAAAGAACCGGCATAAGCAAATCAATGGAACAGTAGTGCGTACACTACAGAGAATCATCCCCAGCCAAACATTTTTCCCACATCTATGGCAGCAATTTATTTTGGGCCATTCTGTTTTTAACTTATTAAAAATGTAATCAATTGAAAATTTACTGAGTTCTGCTGTCAGCACTTTGTTTTTAAGCTTACGAGCACTCAAGTATTATTAATAACAGATCAAGAAAAGAACCTCTCACCAAAGCAAGCACACGCTGTAGGAAAAAGAGTTCATAATAAAAGATTCCCCACCCCAGAGTGTGCTTAAAGGGCCTCTACAATTCTGCCACAGACTTCAGCAGAAGTTTGAGAGTTCATCAATAACTTGCCACCTCCATTGCAGTAGAAGTGGTAAGTTGAGATGTAGCATGCGAGGGGAACGTTAATAAAACAGCCTGAAGAATCTGGCCATCCGCATAAGGAAGAGCTGAAAGAGTGTCATACAGCACACTGGAACATTTTTCCAATAGACTGAACTGACAAATGGAACACTGGTACATGAGAAAGGAAAGCTGAATTCAAGACAATATGAAAGCTACATAGGGACCTAGAACCGGACATGGCCTCTTGGGGTGTCCAGTCCAGTCCCTTGCTACACCTAGCAAACCTGAAATAAATCCACTGTTATAGTGGAGAAGTTATGAACTCTGCGCTGTATTTATTGCAACCCAACATTCACACAGAGTATCCTAAAATGCTTTACAGAACTAATATAACAGCTAGTTAAAAATAGTAGATAGAAAAAGACGAGGCATATGCAACAGAAAGATATATTTCAGACTAGAATTGAAATGAGATGGAGAAATACAGGGGGGTTATTCCAGATGACAAGTGCTGAGACTGTGTTAAAGCAACACACATCATCACTTGGAAATCTAGTCAGTTTAAAAACAGTTAAAAGTAGTTTCAGCTATTATGCGTGAAGAGTAACAAGATGCGAGGTAAACTTGAAAACGTACACAGAATGCTTTCAAAACCCGGCAGCACAATTCTGAATTAGTTTCTCAAATAAATGAGAAGCAGTGGATGCACTTCAAGACTACAATAAAGGGGACCATATAGGACCTGGCTAGATAAGGTGATGAACCTGTGTGTCTCTGTTAACATCAGAAAGCCAGCAGCACTCTGCACACGCTGGGGAACAGGGACTTTAGGAGGTCAGAGAGAAGGGAGCTGAAATAACCAGTGAGAAAGGAGATGAAGACATGGGGCAGGATTTCCTAATTACCTTCGACAGCTCTCCCAGATCAGGTCTCACCCAGCCCAAGTTCTCCAGCACACAATTATCAAATGCCAGCTGCTGTTTTCGGCAACGACGAAGCTCTTGAAGGTTGGTATAATCAATACAAGTCCAGTATTCAGTAAAAGGTTCTGCACAGTGTGCCTTAATCTTCCTATAAAACAAAGGATTTTAACTGTGTTATTTGGAAAAGACAAGGTAGCTCATAAGAGCTAGATTAGCAAAGCTGGCACTCTCCCATTCACTCCAGCCCAAGACACATGAACCAATTTCCAAATGGTTGCTATTCAGTAGTTATTTATGAAGTTTATTTTCTGGATGGTATTCATAAAATTGTAAAGTCTGGTAATTTTGAAAGTAATAGATAAAAGAAAAATTAGTAATAAATAATGCTTTTTTCATGATATTTCACTGCTTCCAACTTTGATTTTTTTTTAAGCTTAGCAAGACACATGCTCTATTATTAAGGTTGCAAGTCTGTCATGGAGGTCACAGATTCTGTGACCTCCGTGACTTTTGCAATGGCTGGTGATGTCTCAGGGGCTGCCCGAGTTGGGCAGCCCCTGGGCCAGCAGCAGCAGTTTGGGTGTGTGGGAGGGGGCTAGGGGCAGGGGGTTGGGGAATGTGCTTACCTAGGGATGGGGAGCTCCCCGGGTGGCTCCCACTAGCATGGCCCCCCCTGCAGCTCATAGGCAGCCGGGGGGGGGGGGACACTCCACATTGCACACGCCCACAGGCCCCATCCCCGCAGCTCCCATTGGCTGCAGTTCCCGGACAATGTGGCAGCCAGCGCTTGTGGCGGGAGCAGCAGAGCCCCTGCCACCTAGGAGCTGCAGGGACACGGAGCCAGGTAGGAAGCCCCTGCCAGCCCGTCGCCCCCCCCCCCACCAATGCCACCGGGGGTCCCGAGCCACATCCCCCAGCACCCACGGATTGCTCCCCCCGAGCACCCATGGCCCCCCACCCAAATTTTAGTCAGGGTGGGTATTTTTAGTAAAAGTCATGGACAGGTCACAGGCCTGTGAATTTTTGTTTACGACCTGTGACCTATTAATGTTTTTCTACTAAAAATACCCATGATTAAAACATAGCCTTATTATTAATATTTATAGTGTAATAGCACCGAGGGGCCTCAATCAGGATCAGGCCTCACCTTGCTGGGTGCTATACAAACACATACAAAGAGGTGCTCTGCCTCTAAGACTATGATCCTCCAAACATTTTTAGGCACATGATTTCAGTCATGTGAGGAAAGTTTTGTACTTATTTAAATGTTTGCATCATTGTGCCCCAAGATGACAAAGGATGGGGAAAGCAACTCACATAACAAGTCTGACATTTTTAAAAGTATAGTCCCAAGTTACTGAAGCCCAGATACTCCTGATCATCATCTTCAGACCTTCAAACAAAGCCAACGCGCCTTGTGGCTGTGCCCAAGCAAGAGAAGTCAATAGAACAGAAAGAGTGTGGGTCACTGTTTTTTTGAACAACTGAAAACTACTGAAGAGTTTGCCTTCCAACTAGCAGAGAGTGTCCACTGACACTCTCCATTGAGGAAGCACTGCCTCCAACCCTCAGAAGTTCAAGTCAAGGGAACAGCAACAACACCTCAACAAAAGTTTAAAAATAGCATGATCATCTCAGCCATAATTTAAGAAAGTTGTCATAGTAATGCTTGTGTAAAAGGCACCACACCGGTAGAAGCTATGCCGGCTGACACTTCAGGACAGATTCTCTCCTCCTATGTAAATACCTTAAGCAGACAGGTAGCAACATACAGCACATGTTCACTTCATCATCATAGTCTTTTGAAGCACTAATTAAAAATAAAGTGAGCGTACTGTGTCAAAGTGCTGAAGCATGAAATATATATTTAATTTTAACACTTTAATCTTGGTTTCGATAGGGACTGCATATGCTACAGGCTACGCCCAAGTAAAAATCTCACTGACTTCAATGTGAGTTTTGCCTAAATAAGATCTGCAGGATCCAGCCCTAGAACTGGATTTGTAAAGCCACCTGAGATTCTTACCTGAAAAACTCCAGTGCACATTGATTGACTTGCTTCCCTTCCTTTAAGCATTTCCGGGGGTCCTTCTCCTCCCAGCGGCACAGCATGAACTCCTTGTTGGGCTTGTCGCATTGCGAGCCGTAGTGATGGGCTGCCGCTTTCAGCACCGAGGAGCTGACGCTCACCTGAGGAGTTGGGGGAGGAAGTGTTCGCATCAGGGCGAGTGCACAGCCCAGGGCAGGGCCCATCACTAAGCACCGGGCAGGTGGGACTCGGGCACAGGGTTTCTGGTCCCCTCTGGGTTCGGGGTCTGCTCTCTGCACCCTGCTCGCACCGCTCTAGGGCAAGTGACCCCACCCTGAACAACCACAACCTGAGCCTGAGATGGGGGGCGGGGGCAGGGGGCCCTGTCCGGTGCCCGAGCCCGGGGGAAGAGAGGGGCGGGCGGAGGCAGGGGGCTTGGAGCCCGGGGGGGGGGGGGGGGGGGGG